>NC_055682.1:42626826-42899326 GCF_017639745.1 Melanotaenia boesemani
ATCTGAAGCTGTTTCAGGAACATCTGTGAGCTAAACCAAATATTCCATTAAAGTGGGTAAAAGGTCTGCAGCTGTACGCAAGTGTGGTTTTAATATTTGTAATCTGCTGTTTTGAACACACATGGAACACAACAGACCACCCTCAGGCTACAAAACCAAAGCAAACCCATCACAGAGCTAGAAGGAATATTCAGAGCGACCAGGTCAATACTTTGGTCATTTCTGAGAAAAAGTGAAGAATGCACTTTTAATCTGATCTCGGCAAAGTCCACAGGTCTGAATATCCACCACAGACATCAGAGGTGGATGTGTTCACAATAAGCTCCACGAAAAAATAACCCAAAAAACAAATGACATCCTGCCAAGTGAAGAAGTCTCTGTAGGACAGGTGGTCTGTCACTGGAAATCCCACTGGCAGAACAAATCACCAAATTCAAATCAAATCAAATCAAATCAAACTTTATTTATAAAATGCTTTTCATGCTGAAGGCAACACAAAGTGCTTTACATGATTAAAAAAAGCAATTCATGCATATTAAAAATGCAACAAGCCTTTACACGTATCAAAATAGATTACATAACAATTAATAAAAACAACTATTAAAGTATTTCACACAGTCACACGCACACGCATGTATGCACACACACACACACACACGCATGTATGCACACACACACTGTGTTAAGACCTAGACACGTTTGGTTCACTTCATCTAACGCAGGAGAAATGTTTTGTAGTTGCATATGAGGAAAAGCAAACTTATTTCTACAGCACATTTCATGCATAAGGCTGCCCAATGAGCTGCACATGGTCAGAGGAAAGAAGAGGAAAGTAAATGATGCTGTTGGTGTACATCAGGGCTATTCCACTTAAAATGCAGGTGGGCCAAATCAATCATTGTATTTAAGAAATCAATTTAAAGGAACATTTCTTACCATACGTTCATAGATCAAATCCTCATAAGTAGTGAGGGTGATCCTGAGACCCATGCAACCTTTCACCGCTCATGGAGCAGCGTGCCCTTGTTTTGATGGCATTCATGAGAAAAGCCTGACTCACAAGTAAAAGTAGATGCAAACACAGAGTATGAGCAAGGTCGCCTTTCTCACTGTGGCATACTGATACTCGTTACCATCTTTAGACCAAAAGTCCATTACACCATCGGCTTGCAAGTGCTGTTTTAAAGCAAATGAGGACTGCAGATCAACTAATCCCATGATAAAAGTACCCTCATCAGTACAAGACACCACCTCTTCGGCTTTGACACAAGAGGCTCCCCAGGTTTAACGGGTCACGAGCAAACTGCAGGACCTCCATGGGAATGCTGAAGTCTTTGAATCTTTCTGCAAAGGTTTCAGTCAAGTTTGTGATTAAATCTGTCATAATGTGCGTCATCTGTGTGCTAGGAGTTGTGTCCGTACATGTGTGAAGGAAGTGCAGCATTTTTGTTTTTTTTTTGTTTTTTTGTTTTTTTTGATGTGAAAATCATCAGCTTTGTCTTAAAACACAGAAAGTACACTTCGGCCATAAGCAGTTGATCTAAAATTAGCTTCCAAAAGGCGGCCGCCCGCTTGTGTTTACCCGTTCAGAGAAAAGACTCAATCTCCGTCACAGAAACGTCCAGGACCTTTGTCTTGCTGAGCCTTCAGACGGCGTCGTGAACTAGCAGATCTGCCTGTTCTGCAAACACAAAGCTGGAGGTTGACCGAACGAACTTTACAATGCTCATAACAGTGTCCATAGAGCTGGGCCATGTCGGTTCAGTCTGATTCATCCACGCGATTACGTGGTTACACACTCCCTTCTGCGCTGCCATAGTTACCCACAGATAGTCTATACATTAGAAGCACTACTGGCTAAATCTGAACTTCAGTTTCTCAAACTAGTTCTGATAAACTCCCACCAACACATCTTCTGATGAGGAAGCAGAGTCTGGGGTAGCTGGTGCTGGCTCTCCCATCTCTGGGGCTGAGGTCGCTGAGGTGGTTATAAAGCTCCTCGGTGGCAGGGCCCCGGGGGTGGATGAGGTCTGCCCAGAGTTCCTTAAGGCTCTGGATGCTGTAGGGCTGTCTTGGCTGACACGCCTCTGCAGCATCGCGTGGACATCGGCGACAGTTCCCCTGGACTGGCAGACTGGGGTGGTGGTCCCCCTCTTCAAAAAGGGGGACTGGAGGGTGTGCTCCAACTACAGGGGGATCACACTTCTCAGCCTCCCTGGTAAGGTCTATTCAGGGGTGCTGGAGAGGAGGGTCTGTCGGATAGTCGAACCTTGGATTGAGGAGGAGCAGTGTGGTTTTCTTCCCGGTCATGGAACGGTGGACCAGCTCTACACCCTTTTCAGGGTCTTTGAGGGGGCATGGGAGTTTGTATAACCTATCTACATGTGCTTTGTGGACTTGGAGAAGGCATTCGACCGTGTCCCCTGGGGTCTCTGCTCTTTGCGGATGATGTGGTTCTGTTGGCTTCATCGGGCCGTGATCTTCAGCTCTCACTGGAGCGATTTGCAGCTGAGTGTGAAGCGGCTGGGATGAGAATCAGCACCTCCAAGTCCGAGACCATGGTCCTCAGCCGGAAAAGGGTGGAGTGCTCCCTCCAGGTCAGCAATGAGGTCCTGCCCCAAGTGGAGGAGTTCACGTATCTCAGGGTCTTGTTCACGAGTGAGGGAAGGATGGAGCGGAAGATCAAAAGGCGGATTGGTGTGGCATCTGCAGTGATGCGGACTCTGCATCGGTCTGTCGTGGGGAAGAAGACAAAGCTCTCGGTTTACCAGTCGATCTACGTTCCTACCCTCACCTATGGACATGAGCTGTGGGTAGTGACCGAAAGAATGAGATCGCGAATACAAGCGGCCGAAATGAGTTTTCTCTGCAGGGTGGCCGGGCTCTCCCTTAGAGATAGGGTGAGAAGCTCGGTGATCCGGGAGGGGCTCAGAGTAGAGTCACTGCTCCTCCACATCGAGAGGAGCCAGATGAGGTGGCTCGGGCATCTGGTTAGGATGCTTCCTGGATGCCTCCTGGTGAGGTGTTCCGGGCACGTCCCACCGGAAAGAGGCCCCGGGGAAGACCTAGGACATGCTGGACGGACTACATCTCTCGGCTGGCCTGGGAACGCCTGGATGGATGGATGGATGGATGGATGGATGGATGGATGGATGGATGGATGGATGGATGGTTCTGATAAACATTGGATACGTAGGCATCAAATTTGTACAAGCCAGTCTGAGTTTCTGGCAGGTTTTAGTGGGCCACAAAATTTTCAGAAGGACCGGATCTGGCCCGGGGGCCACTAGTTGAATAGGCCTGGTGGACATGTTCAACAAAAAAGATTCAAGAAGAAAATCCAGGTTTTCCGGACAGACTCCAGGCTTTTCAGGACTGGACCCAGATGATCTTACAAGTCTCTGTGGCTCATATGGCAGCAGATCAGATCTACATCCTGGACCAGAACCAGGGTAGTTCATGTAGATTCGTGAGTAGAAAAACAAAAGATCTATGTAATCTAATGAGACCAGATCTTTATTCTGAACCGGAACCATACAGAGTCTTTTTCAGCAGCAGCAACATTTTTAGATAAACTCTTTGTTTCGCATGAATCCAGAGTAAAGATCAGAGTTGTTGGTATTTTTCTGTAACCTTGTCCTGTCCTGCATCACGGCAGCAGCTCGATGGCCAGGCTGACGCCTTGTTCCAAACAATCTTTAATGAAGCTCTGCACATTAAAAAAAAAAAAACAAAAAAAAAAACTAATTGCTCACCTGACTTGGAAAGAAATGTTAAAATGATGCATTCCCAGTTTGAATCATGGTTTCATTAGCTTCAAATTTATGACTGAAACATCTCAAAAGCTTCAAGTTGCTAAAACAGAAAATTTACCAGGAGACAAATAATGACCTGAGATGCTTTAATATCTGATATTAACAGCTGATGCAGTATTACATTAATCACAGGGGGAGTTTAGAAATATTACAGAATATTCCGATCATTAGGACAACAATGGCAACTTTAAGAGGGTTTAACTTTCTCTAAACACCTAAAATCCCAGAAGTATGTTGATCAGATAGACAAGACAGAGAGATCCAAGAACAGAGAATAAGAGAGAACATTTAGGTTATGTGGTCTGATAGAGGAAAACCCTTCCCAGCTGTAAACTGGTGACTGACCCAGAGTTTAAAGCTGGAATCTGCTGTCACATCCCATCAGCGTCTTCCTTCAGTCCAGATATGTTTGTGTCGTCTATGTGATGATGCTGTTTTAAACTAAGATAACAGACTCAGTATGGAGTTTAGAAGTTTGTTCTGCTTTATATCATCACTTCCTGTTAGTGTCAGCTTCTCAGGAGGTCAGCAAGTAGCAAGAATGATTAGAGAAAGAAAAGAAAAGAAAACAAAACAAAACAAAGCAAAAGAAAACAAAACAAAACAAAAGAGAAAAAGAAGAGGGGTCATTGCCTGCCATCTCTGAACTATATATTGTATTTAAAAAACACTTTGAAACAACATGGAGGATGAACAAAGTGCTGAACAATGAAATCATAACAGACACATGGGTCGAAGGTAAAAAAAAGCATAAAAAAGTAAAAATAATGATGAAATAAAAGTGTTAAAGTAATGGGTCAAAGGCCAGGGAGTAAAAACGAGATTTTCAGATCTAAACTCAGAGGGACACTGCTACGTTAACGTGAGGTGGAAAGTCACGCCAGAGTTAAGGAGCTGCAGCTATAAAGGCTTTGTCCTGAGTTTGTGCCAGGTTTTTGGAGCAGATAAGCTTCTGGTCTGCTGACCCGAGAGAGTGAGATGGTAAATCTGCTGTAGGCGAGCAATGGAGGCCTGGCTGACTCCAGTTTCATTTCACTGCTGCACTGATATGGTTATCAGGTTTGATATTCAGA
The DNA here is from genome assembly GCF_017639745.1 of Melanotaenia boesemani. Taxonomy (NCBI): domain Eukaryota; kingdom Metazoa; phylum Chordata; class Actinopteri; order Atheriniformes; family Melanotaeniidae; genus Melanotaenia; species Melanotaenia boesemani. Next base: position 42,631,715 of record NC_055682.1, read on the forward strand.
TCCAATTTTACACTTAAATTATCATCGATTACCATAAAGGTCCAGATAGGAATGGCTGATGCAGTGAGTCGTGTTAGTGCTGTTGGGTCGAAACATGACTTCAGTCTACCTTTCACTAAAATGAAAAATGTAGTGCCATCCAACCCCTGGAGCCTCATTTATCAAGCTTGCGTAGGAACTAAAACCGGCGTATGCCAAATATAATCAACTTTTGGGATTTATAAAAACCAAACTTGGTGGGAAAATGTTCCTCCACGCAAACTCTGACCCAGGCGTACGCACAAAATCTAGAAAAAAGGGAAACGGCGACACCAGCGGTCCAGAATAAAATCAAGTAAATGATGTGAAATGTGAGACATTTGTGTACAATCCACTATTACCTTCCACACCACATGTTAGATATTAAAACTGTTTGCAGGAATGAATAAAGACACATTCCATATTAATCCTCCTAAGAGCCACACTCGGGAAAACCAGGATTTCCAGGAAAAAGGGAGATGATGTTAATAGGAAGCTCAACCACTAAAACATGTTCTGTCATTGTGAAACAAAATTTTGTTATAAAACCCATCCAGATAAATAAGGAGCCAGTCTGCTGCCAGCATGTAGCAGCCAGTGTGGAAAGTAGCTTTGGTCCTTCAGTCCAGCAGAGAGGGACCAGACTGGAGGCTGGAGGTCTAGAAGTGATGCTACGCTAACGAAACACACAAGAAGAGGATTTCCTTTATTTATTCTTACACAATGTTTTTATTATTGTCCTCATTTCTGTCCAGATTGTCTTTATTTCCTGCAACTCCTTGTCCACCTGGTGTCCCTCTGCACTGCCCACCCAGCTGGAGCACCGCCCACCCAGCTGGAGCACCGCCCACCCAGCTGGAGCACCGCCCACACAGCTGGAGCACCGCCCACCCAGCTGGAGCACCGCCCACACAGCTGGAGCACCGCCCACCCAGTTGGAGCACCCAGCAACTAGAAAGAAATATTATTTTACACTAAATAAACTGCTACCAACCTCAGATGTATCTGTATGTGATGGCTTAAGCCCCACAATGGTAATGTTCACATATTTTCATTATACAATGATTTGCAGATAAATATTAGACAGTATTTGTATTTGTTTCACCTTGCATTGATGATTTGGAGTGCATACATATCAACAATGGAAGGTTATGTGCTTAATGTGTGTTTTCTTGTTTTGAGTTACCGTGGTGGTGCAAGCTTCATTTCCTGATTCATGAAAGGCGTGGCAAAGGGCTGAGGAGCTTTAAATCTGGGCGCCGGCTCGTCAGGCTCTACCATGTGCTGCTGGATCATGGGGGGGTTTCAAGTTTAGTTAGTTTGGAGTCTTTGTCTAGTTATTGTCTTCCATTTTGTTTTCCCCTGTGTGTGTTATTTGGTTTGGCCAAACCACTATAAGTTACCCTCATTGTGTCATTGTGTTAGGTCAGTTTTCCCTCAGTTAAGTGTGATTTTGTTTAAGTTACATTTTGAGTATTGTTAAATTTAGTTGACCTCTTTTAATGGCCGACTAGTTTATTCATCCTTTTTGGATTTCTCTATTTTTGGGTCAATAAAAACCCAGGTTTTTGAAATTACCTTCTGTGTCCTCGCTGCCTTACTGCTTGGTCCCTGACACTGTACATATTTATTTTCTAAATTAAAACAAATGACTAAATTACCAGCATCAGTACTGTCATTTAGGAGACGCTTTTCTCCAAAGCGATTCACCCCTGTGGGATTTGAACTTTGGTCTCCTGGATGCCCTGCCGACTGAGATATCCAGTCACATCCTCCTCTCTGGCATGTCTTCCCTCTGACAGAGTTGGCAGCATCTCCACCTGTTGCTTTCCTCTGCCTTTCTGATCTGGTGATGCCCACACCATCCCCACCAGATAAAACCTTTTCATGTTTGTCAGTGTGGTCCATCAGGATCTCACACACCGAAATCTTAAGCTTTTTTGTTCTTTTCCCTCCTGAGCCATCATGGAAATGATATGATGAAAATTTATTATAGGTTTTCCCCCTTACTTTTTGTAGCCACCATGTGGGCGGGGCAAGGTGCTAAGAAGAAGTGAAGGTGAGTTTGGCAATGGAACGGCTTTGTGATGCTTATAACTTATATAGTATCGGAACTAGAAAAATGTTGGGAGAAAAAGCCTCCAGCTGATTCAAAATGCTTTCATGAGGGTTCTGATGGAGATGTTGGGGTTTTTCTATGTAGGTTTTGTTTTTATGTCTTCCTTGGATGTGGCTTCCAGTTACATGGCTTGCCTATGCAGCTCACCTGAGACAACAGATTACTGTCTCCATTTAACCCTGGATCTTCTCTTCAGCCATTGCCAGTTCGTCTGCTTTCCAGTGTTCCTCAGTCAGGACTCAGCAGTTTGGATTTTTTTCCCCTTCAGACTGTGAGAACTCATCGTCTGTCAGTATCCATCTGATTCTCTGTTCACTCTGTACTGCCACTATCAATTACACGGAAGGACCATTTTCACGCCACTCAGGAAACCCTTACGTATCCATCTGATTTGTCCCGCCTCCTTCCTTCCTTTAACCACGATCAGACTGTTTTTCTCTGTTTTTGGGGTTCTGCCTCCTAGTCCAAACCATAACAGATTATTAGAATTTAATATCTTTCTCCTCCTTTTCCTCTTAGTCACCAAGGACGGAGTACTTCATTCTCCAACTGCGGGTTTTATTGGTGGTTCCTAGAGGTTTTAAAAGTAGAATGGGAGGCAGATCCTTCAGTTATCAGACCCAGTTTTGCACTTTTGAACTCATCAAAGGGGAAAAAAAAAAGAGAGACATGGATAAAAAGGTAACTGAGATGAAATAGGAAGATATTTTGCTCATGGTTTAACAGTTTCTTATTACATCTCCCTCACGTCTGTGATGTTAAGCATATAGTAAGTTACAAGTTATATGGTTACAGTAAGATGTATATATATATATATATATATATATACATATATATATATACACATATATATACCTGGTCCCCTTTTCTTTCCACCTACATAATGGTTTGTAGTCCACTTTCCTTAAAGTAACTAAGTTAAAATAGTTGTTGCTTTGCAGCAGGAAGTTGGCTGGATGTGGGATGAACTGATGTCCCTGAACGCAGCATGAAGTTGGTGTGAATGTGGTTTTAGCTAAGATAATGTCAGACCACAGGCCTCTGTTACACTGCAGCAGCTGCCTGGATAACTGGTTTTAAACACATGGATGAGCAGGAACTGGAGAGCAGTGACACTATCAACATTATTCATCCTTCATCATAACAGTTAAACTGTATTTTCTGCCTAGAACATGGTGTCTAGACACTGAAACTAAGGTGAAAGGTGGATTATTGCTGATATGGAGACCAGGACATGTTTTCCTGACATTTGTGTTTATTTCTCGTTTATTTTTTAATTGTTTTATTTTAACATGATCCAGAAGTTCTTGTTCTATTCTGGGGACTGATCTGGATCCCCTGGAGCAGATAGTCCAGAGAAAAATGCTGCAGATGCTCCTGAACATGATGGACAATTCTTTACATCCTCTACACCAGGGATCACCAACTTGGGTCCTTGAGTGTGTTCCTGCAGCAACACACCTGATTCAAAGCATTTGGGTCATTAACAGACTTGTGCAGAACTTGTTGTTGGAGATTCATTTTATTTTATTCGCACAATAAGCTCCCTGAAAACGACCAAATTATGTGCGTAACCGATACAGAAGATGAAGAAACTGCCCTTCCGGCTGCACATCGATCTTCTGCATCAAACATATAAATGGGCCTTAAGACTTCTTCCAAATGTGATTCCCTCATAAACTTCGAAGAGACCTCACCTGTTACACTGAAGATACAAATATCTGTCGTCTAGTGGTGGAAAGTGGTAACAGGTTTAAGATATGGCAGGGTGCTTGTAATTTTGCGATTTTGGCGCGTAAAAGGTTAAAGAAGGGTCATCTCTAAGACATGTAGGACGGTGGGTCCTGAGGACCAGGACTGAAAAACACCGCTTTACAGAACACAGTGAAGAAAAAACACAGTATTCAGTCAGAGGTTTCTTCAGGTCCGATGGAAGACTGAAAGGTTCTTCATTTCAAGGTATTACTATAGTAACCAGATACATGGCTACCGTAGTTGATGCAGGTGGCAGTTATGAGATGAACAAACAACTATTCTCTTCTCTCCCCCCAGAACCCAGAGGAGGAGATGAGGAGTGCATGAAAGACCAAGTGAAAGGCAGATGTTAATAAAATAACTACAACTGAGGGCTGATTGGCTCAGTGATTCGGACAGTTTGGGGAAAACAAGCTGCTCACTCCTCTTGCTCCCATCTGATTGGACAGCGAGGAGGTCCAGCTTCAAACTTCAGAACACTGAAAACTTGGCTGCACAGTTTTGATGTGATCAACATTTTGTTTTAGTCTCTGCAAATTAAAACAATTCATCAGACAGATTCTTTGGTTCTGGTCCATTTAGCCATGTCATTACAGACTTCACCACTAGATGGCGCCAGCATCACAGGTTTCTATATTCTGCTGTAAATAACTTAACAAGCTTCAGTCTGGTTATTGACGTCTGTCTGTACTGCATGCAGACCATTCTCAGACCATGCATCATGCTGCACTTTGTGGTGATGTTTAATGTGATTGCAGAGGTTTGTGGTGTTGCCTTGTGGTGCTGCAACCAGGGAAAAACACACTTTACTATGCAACTCACACAGTCATCATCAGCTTTAAATCCAAAATACTTCCACTCCGCTGCCGAATGTGAACATGTTTTGGGTACGAGTGAGGGGCCGACTCTCACCACTACCAGTTAGCTTTCGTCACTGTCCATTTACCACAACTTCCCTCCACTTTCACTCTCACTCACTTTTCCTTTGGACCAGAGAGCAGGCGGCTTCCTCCACTGAATCATGTGTTGTACCGGCGCTTTACCATTGGTTGAGGGAGGAGGCAATGGCAGCGCTGCGTTTGGGGACGCTTGAAAAAATCCTGGAGGAAATTGGAACATTTTTTTGTGATGCAGTTTGTGATATAAAATGCTTTGGAATCGCTGTGTGTAGAAATGAGCTCACGTGTGTGAATCGAGATCGCGATTTTTAAAGGATTTATCGTGCAGCCCTCCTCCGTTCCTCGCTAAATTACATCAGCCAGCAGCTGTGAGCCTCTTCCTGTTTACAGCCGTGATCATGGGCGTGATGATTTTCCAAAAATCTGCTGGCCTGATTTACGTAGTGTTGAAAAATGACTGTGTTTGAGTTTGTTTTATATTTTGTACAAACTGTAATGAAGTTATTAGGATATTAATGAGATTTTTAAAGAATGTTCTTTTTCAAAAGTAACTAAAAAGTTACTTTTGACAGTAACATTACTTTTGGGTGTCAGTTGTCAATAAAGTAACTGAGTTACTTTTTGAATGAACTAGTACTGTATCTAGTTACTTGTTTCCAGTAACTAGCACAACATTGCTGAGAGCAAAACAAACTATGGCAGTACTGGTACAACACATACAGTTGTGGTAAATAACAGGATTAATTCTGGTTTGTGAATTTTATATCAGTGGGAATCAGGAGTGAAAAGAAGCGTCAGCAGTAACAACATCTGACCATCAGCTCCTTTCCTTCCGTCCAGGAGCTCCTGTGGGGCTGCTGTAGTACGAGATGGAAATCAGGAAGCTTTCATCATTTTTCAGACATGTGAGCAGCCAGTTTCCCACGGTCAGTCACGTCAATGTGGGCAGGATCTGCTCATAAAGGCCAGTCAGTTCTAGCTCGTGGAAGGCAGCACTCAGCTCTGGTGATGAGACGTAGTTCTTCACCACAAAACCCTGGAGCCTAAAAACAGACATGCAGGAAAAGCATAAAAACTGTGTTCACACCTCTGAACCATCCCAAGACGATGATATAGTTAAATCAGTACAGACACACAAGTGTGGGTCGGGTGATGTGTACCTATCCTGGGAGGGGGAAGGAGAAGGAGCTTCAATAAGAACCGACATCCTCCTTTCTTTACATTTCTTGCCTGAAGAGTCCACGTCCACCTTAGCCGTCTTTAACCGTCGACAAAACTCCTGAAGAAAGGTTTTTTATAGTCAGAGGATACAATGACATGATGGTGAGACCATGTTGTTCCTGATAAAACCAAAACAAGTCTCAGATGTGAACCGTTTTACGGATGGCTCTTTAAAATAAAATAGTCCCACATTATCTTATACAATATTTTACTTCTACAGATATGTACAATGATGCCGTTTCATTCAGTAATCCTATTTTACTTTTAATTTACTTATCTATTCTACATAAATACTCGCCCATGTGTAGCAGAAAAAAGGCCTGAAATAGGTCTCCACATACATGAAAGGTTTAAATGAGGAGGAATTTCCATTAAATCAGCAGTCACATAGATGCAAAGTCATTTCAATTATTTGTAGGTACTTTTTCATCATATGAAGATATATTTGTTCAGCTCAGATTGAGGCGTATGTTTTTTTTTATCTTTTCTGTTGGCTCTCAACAGTTTAAGGGAAAACTATGAGGACACAAACAGGATTACTTTTCTATTTTCTCTCCACTTTCTGCGTTATGAAAGCAGAACCGTCTGTAAACATGAGGCGTGAAACATAAAGGGACGTACCTTAACGTTGTGTCTGGCTCCCTGCAGAATAATTAGAATATTGCATCCTAATAGCAGTCTCCCAGTCAGCTGTAGCTGCTGGCTCCAGCGCTCCAAGAGTCCAACATAATGATTTTGTGATCGGATGTGGTCCAGTAAAAGCACCGCAGTCCAAGCTTCCTCTTGTTCTCTGTCTTTCAGCACCTCTGTACCTCCCCTGTGGTCGTCTGTCAGCGCCACACACTGCTGCTGGGAACACAGCGAGCCCAGAGAACTAGCATCAGTGCTGTTTTCTAATAACGTATAAATGTAGCTAATAAATACTGACTAATAAGTGCAGCTGTTACCTGTAAGTACTGAACCAGCTGGTGGATCATTGGCTCTGGGGTCAGGCCTGCAGCTCGGTCCAGCAGCTTCTGTCTGATGCTGTGACACTGAGTCCTGGAAAGATCGGTGGAAGAGACAGAGATGTCCGGAGGGCAGGAAGGATAACTGGGCTGCAGATGGAACACCAGGCTCACGTTCAGCCCTCTGTCTCCTTCACCAGCGCAGTTGATTTGGACCACAAGTCCATCTTGATCTACAAGGCAAACAGAGATATCAGTGACAGCACCGAGGCTCATGAAATGCCCACCACCTGAGACCCAGAGATGGTTTTTCACTTGTTCCGGACTTGTCAACACACCAGAAGTCTGCAGCAAGGTATCCACTGATCTATTCTGGACAACATCTATGACCAATTTTAACTTTACTTTAAGGATGTTTTATTTGGGTTTACAAACTACTAAAAAAAGAGCGAAAGAAAGTGAGTTGGATGACCTTTTTATGTAACTTTATCTTGTTATTGGCCAAATTTGACACCTATCAATGCAAAGTAATTAAGACCAAACTCTCAAGTGCCTCCTTTAAAAGCAGCTAAACTTGACATTTGTTCTCTTCCTCAAACAATAGAAAAGCCATAGAACAGCCTCGTTTTGCTCTACATTCAATGTATAATTATAATTTGTACACGCGTATCTAATGATCCTGTTTAGTTACGTGAAGTGTTCTCTAACTCCCTGTTACTTCCTTAACGTTATTTAAGCTTTTATTATTAATTTTTCATGTTAATAAAGTTTTTATAGAACCAAAAACTGTGCTGTTATAATTTCCTCTCCTGTTTGTGATTTTAACCCCTATTTAAATAAGGATCATTCTCCATGGCACACATATAAAGTTATATGGGGGAGGATAAGGAGTCAGATGAGAACATACCGGACTGCCGAACCAACCGGAACTCTCCGTCTCTGCAGAAAATGGAGGATAAAACAGAAACTTCCTCAAAAGCAGCCTCAGACATGATCTACATATAACTCATACAATCTCGTCCAATTCTGTTTTCCCCCTCGGTGACAACAAATTTGTTACTAAAACTAAATTGTTTACGTTTATTTTGCAGCGCACGCACGTCCACCTTTCCTTATCTTCCGGGTAGCTCTATGGAACGAGTTAACTCGTTCCGCCCGCAACACGCACGGGAATCTTTTAGCTCGTCTGTACTTAATTCAGCAATATAAACCAACGCTCTTCTCTCCATCAAATACTCCGACAGCATTCGTGATAGGCGAAGATTAGGACCGAGGTTTCTTATGCAAGAAGAAATACGCAAATAAAGAAATTAATAAAATTATAAATTTATTACTAGGTCCAGATAGGGTCTCCTCATCTGGACTTAAAACCAGTGCGGAACAGCAAATTCCAGTATTTATACAGGTCTTTACAAGCCCCTTTTGACATCCATGGTCGTAAAAAAAAGAAATAGTTCCAGGTACACAGTCAATCGGCACAGGTGCTCCCAAGTTACGTCTCAGAAATATGCAAACAGCAGTCACCAGACTCATCCACCACGATGAAATCGGCTTTAGGTTGGATACTGAACAGATATTCGCTCTGGAGAGTCTCTGTTAGCAAATAACCAGTTTTCTGTTAAACAGAAATCCTCATACGTAAGAGGACGTAAGAAAAGCAAACACATTTTTAAGTAAATGTCCATATGCTGGGCCGGGATAGACTCCAGCTTCCCGCGACCGTGTAGAAAATGAGTGAACTGTCCAGATGACCCAATGACTCCAAAGAACATTCTGACATAAATATAGACAAATACAACATAATTAGGCCCGAGCACCGAAGGCGGTGCGAAGGCCTGTTGTAATTGCTCTGTTTTTTCCTTCCTCTTCTTCTCAAAAATGAATTGCATTTTTGGGGGCCTGAACATGTTCAAAAACTCACCAAATTTTGTGTATTCCCCCAAAGGAATGCGCAACTTTAAATATTTTCAGGTGCTCGGTACTGTTCGGGCAAAATTGAACGAGAGCCACTTATTTATGATGCCCCGCCACTGCATGTTATCAATAGTCATGAAATTTGCTACACATATTCTAAATGCTCGGGAGAACAAAAAATCCTCTTGGAACAATGGCCTAAAACCAACAGGAAGTTGGCCATTTTGGGTCAAAGTCTCCTTTTGCTCACGTCACTTAAAATCTATCTCCTCCTAGACATTTCATTGTACTGACATCAAAATGGCTTAGGATTTTCAGAAGACATGTGTCTTTAAAAGTTATCAAAAACATTCTCAAAGGAGAAAGGGCATAGAGGGGCGGGGCCTCAAAGTTTGATGTTTCGCCATGAAAAACGAAAGTATTATAACTTACACATAAAACAACTTATCTGAACCAAAATGGCCATGTATGATGCCAGTCCCATCCTGAACGCATCTACATGTCAATATTTGGATTATGAATTGTCCACGCCCCCTGGCGACAGGAAGTCATGTTACTCGAAGACCCACTTCGCTGACATTTTGGACACAATCTGGTCTAAATTGGTTCAGACAGCAGAAAACAAGTTGGTGATGATATCCAGTGAAAACTGTTGCTTTACGCTGCAGGGAGAGACCGTGGCACCATGGCGAACTTTGATAAGACGCCATGACATCATAAATCTGTATAAATCCCTCAATTCTGATCCAATCCCCACCAGACTTGATCAATCAGGGTCTAGCCCTGAACAGATCCATATGAACAGTCTAGCTCTAAGCCCCGCCCACTTTCAAAAAGATGTCCATCTCCTCAGGAATGAAACTCACACACTTGAAAATGCTTCACAACAAGTCAAACCCTTTCATGATACCACAATAAAAATCTCAAGTTCCTTCGCCAAACGTAACCATGGCGAAAAGTGGTCCGACGCCATCAAACAGGAAGTCCTTGTAACTGACCTATTATACTGTTGATTTTCACCAAACTCGGCAGGGAGGAGCGCGGTCAGGCCGGGAACTCAGCCACATTGACGCCCCCTACAAATAATTAATTGATCACAACTGCCCATTACTTTGACTGATATGACTGAAATCCAGCATATTGATAGAACTTAGAAGGATGTACAAAAAAGCCTCTTGGACCTATATGATAACTTCAACAGGAAGTCGGCCATTTTGAAAAACGTGTTGTTTTGGGGTTCACTTTTGCATGTTTCTTTGTCTTGCATTTAAAACTATCTCCTAGAAATTTGATCGTGGTGGCCTCAAAATCGGTCTGAACACTCCAGAGGCATGTGTGGTCAAAAGTTATCAAAAATTTTCTAATAGGAGGTGGCGTTCAGCGGCGGCACCTCATCAAGTTTCCATGTTTTGCCATCAAGCAATCCATTTCTGACATACGACACTCATTCTGCACCAAGCTGCACATGTTTCACTTCATTTCCATGCCAACGTCCTGCCATTTCCAGATGTTGTTATCTAGACATTGCTCAATGCTGCAAGGTGAGACCATGGTGCCATAACAAATTTGGATAAGACGTCATGACAACATTAATCAGTATAAATTCCTCAATTTTCATCCAATCACCATCACACTTACAGTGATTAATCAGGGTCAGGGCTTGAACAGATACATAAGCTGTGTCCCAATTCAGGGTCTGCACACTTCGAAGTGTGCAGACTACGTAGGCTACAGAGTGTCCTCCGTAGTCTACACACTTCGAAGTCTGCTTAACGTTCGTGAAATGGGACAGCCTACCTAGTCTACAAGAATTTCCCATAGCAACAACACAGGACGTTGAATCACTTAAACCACTGAAATTACTCGTAGGAAACGTCAGTAGACCCTGAACACGGAGCGGCAACACCAACAGTAAAAAAAAAAAAAAAAAAAAAAAGAAAAAAAAGAAAAACACGGTTTGAGGCTTTGTTGTTTTCCAGCCGGTACACACTTCATTAACCCCTTAAAACGTATATACTAAAGTGTAGTTAAAAAAACATACTTTTTTTTAAATAAAACTTTATTTAAACTTAATACGACTCTTCTGAGGTTGCTGATTCGCCACCGTCCTGTACGCAATGAATTGTGGGAGAAAAGAGGCCGTGAAGGATGCATCACCAGTAGCCTTCGTTTGAGGCCAAACAAAGTGCGGATTCGAAGGGTGGATTCGGAGGGTCCTTCTAATTCTGTGAATTGGGACAGTACTTCACGCACCGCGATAACATATGTGGCCGACGAATCCACACTTCGAAGTGTGCAGACCCTGAATTGGGACACAGCCATAGAACTACTTCTGGTCTTGGCCTAAGCCCCGCCCACTTACAACAAGAAGTGCTTTTTTTAGTCACTGGGGTACTTCTCAGGAATGAACTTCACACACTTAAAAGTGCTTCAGATCAGGTCAAACCCTTTCATGACACTACAGAAAAAATCCTCAAGTTCCTTCATCACATGTGACCATGGCAAATGACATCTGATGCCATGAAACAGGAAGTACTTGTAACTGAACCAATGTACTCTTGATCTTCACCAAACTCGGCAGGGAGGACAGAAGTCAGGCCTGGAACTGATTCAAATAGACATATGCTGGTAATATGGCTCTATAGCGCCCCTTCTAAATATTTTATCTATCAGCTCCAACCACTGCTTTGACTGACATTGATGAAATTAAGCATATTTATATAACATGCCAGGACAAACAAAAAGCCTCTTCTTGTCCAGATGTTGTCTACGCCATAGCTCCGCCCTCTGGGAACAGGAAGTCCCATCATTTTAACCCTTTAATACCTGTAAAACCAATTCAGTCATTAAAATGTGACTGACTTGCAGCATCATGATTAAAAAGGCTTCTTGTGATATTTAAATCCATCGCCATGAAGCAGGAAGTGGCTCGAACTCTGCCATCAGTTGACCAATGGAGGTGATATTTTTCAGTTATCATTAGAGTTCCAACCTGAACATGGTTCTACATGAAAAACAACTATAACAGCACCCAGTGGCCACGTGGAATTTTCCTCTTGATAAAATCATGCTCCTGTTTGTAAGAATTTGACACAGTTTGTTAGAAACAAGATCATGAACGCTTTTGGATGTAATAACTGGTCAGATTAATGTGCCAGTTGATCCTCTAGTGAGGAAAATCAGCCCTTAATGCAGAAAACCTCTGGAAGAATTGGCATACGGCTGCAGGCAAGAGCAGGAGCGTTGTGGGAGGGAGGTAGTTGGGTGAGGTGGCGGTGCAATAGGCCGGAGCGGCGCCAGAGATGCGAGGGCCTTCATCGCTGCTTGCAGCTTTAATTTAGGTTGTTATTCAGCATGCCTAATGTGTTGGATCACTTGATATTGTCATTTGCACTCGATATGCAAAAAGAAGACAAGGCAGCCACCTATCCCAGTTTTTTCCACTGATACTGACCACCTTCTTCAGCATACTCTTCAAGGTTCTATTATACCTTTCCACTAGGCCATCAGTCTGGGGGTGGTAGGGCGTGGTCCTTATACTCTTTTTTCCTAAAAGCTTATTAACCTGTTTAAGCATATTTGAAAGGAAATTAGTTCCCTGATCAGTTAGAATCTCAGAGGGAATTCCTACTCTGGAAAACAGCTATAGTAGTGCATAACCTATCTGCTTAGCGGTGATATCCCAGAGCGGAAAAGCTTCAGGGTAGTGAGTACTATAGTCACACACAACTAGAATAAACCAATTACCAGCTTACCATCGCTATTCTACTGAATGGGACATCAATAATGGGAAGTGACTGCAGTGGGAACTTTGGGACATTTCTACTTCCTGTTAACTGAGATACTGAACATGACTGACAGTAATTCTTTGCCGTTGTATATAGACCCGGCCAGTAAAACCGGCTAGCAATCCTGTCATAGGTCTTTTTAAACCCCAAATGCCCTGTCCATGGGATATTATGGCCCAGATTCAAAACCTGCTCCCACAAAACTTGGGGTAACACCAGCCTTTCGGTTTCAGACTCTGCAGACTTATGCTAAAGCAATCCCTCCAGCAAAAGTATAACCTTCTCCTACCTGATTATTGGGAGCATTAACCTCCTGGACAGAAACCGCTTATCTAAAGGCCTCTTTCAGTGACTCATCCTGTTTTTGCAGTTGCTGCAAATGAGTGGGCATGTCAACGTCATATTCATCAGGATCTGGCAATTCTTGTGATCTAAATTTTACCGTCCCAGCCATCTTCTCCCGTCTCCTCCTGCACCTACTCTTCTTTGCTTTAGCCAGGCTCTCAGTAGGAATATCAGACTCAAAGTAAGGCAACTCAGCCCAGGTATTCAGCTCAACTTGTGGGGGAACCTGAGAAATTTGCCCATTTCCCACAGTCCCATCTACTTCAACCTGGCTCCTGACACTGTCCCCCTTTCCTAGTGTCTGAGCCTGCCTTTGTGACCTTGTTTCAACATTGACTGGTTTACAAGACTGAATCAACTTCTGCAGGACTGGAATATCCTGACCCAAAATAACCTGATGAGCTAGATTCTCCACTACACCCACTGTTAACAGGTAAGTTTGCCCAGCCACCTCAATATACACTGCTGCAGTGGGATAAACTTTATGATCCCCATGCACACAAGAAATATCAAGGCTCTGACCCCCCAAGCGACAATCACCCCTCAAAACTGATGGACGGACCAGTGTCTGCACACTACCGGTGTCTAACAGTGCTTGAGTTGGCTGCCCATTAACCTTCGCCTCCATTATTTGCTGTTTACCACCACACTGAACATCTTCAAACCCTGGCCGGGGCACAGTACAAAAGTAGGCAGTTTTAGCTTTCCTCAGTGGACATTCAGGTTTAATGTGTCCTTCCTGGCCACAAAAATAACAGACAAGGTTAGCTGAGGGTCTTTGTTTACTAGCAGACCCAGTTTTCTCTCTAACCCTGGCTAATCCAGCAGTTTGACTTGGACCACCACCCACACCAGACCCCACAGACTTACCTTGGTAAGGTCTTTGGTCTTTGGTCCCCATCTGGTGGCAAGGAAATTCTCCACCAACTCAGCTGCCTCTTTGGCTGATTTTGGATTGCATTCTTTTACCCACACTTTCAGCTCAGGAGATAAGGATCGGAGGAACTGTTCCAATATCAGAGCCTCTCCTACTCGTTCCTTCGTCCGCTTTTCTGGCTGCATCCCACTTCTGACACCAATTGTAAGGTTTTACTCCTTCAAAGTTGCAGAATGCCGACATCCACAGAGGTATAGCACCAGAAAAGGGGGAAAAAACACCTCTACTCCAATCTTGACTGAGCTCAGGGTTTTTACTTGCATCTCAAATACATCCACCATTCATCTACTCACTATTTTTACAAAGCATAAAAAGGCTATGGCCAAAACCAATAATTAGAACCACATGGGTGTATATACAATTTTGAACCATAAAAACATTCACTACAAATTAGCTTCAATCACCATCCCACAAAATACAATATTAAATCCTTCTTTAACCATTTACTGAAACCCTCGAAACAACTTAAACTAATAAAGCAAAAAAGAAAACTAACTGTGTTTTCCCCATTATTTCCCCTCCTCTCCAGCCACTTGGTTAGTGCCATCCAAGCACACCAGGCCCTTGTTAGCAATGGGCACGCCTCCATGATAGTGCTCATCACCTCAAAGAGAGCGAGATTAGAGACAAACCAACACATATACTGAAAATAAACCAAATTAATGTATTAACCAACCAAATAGGATCCATCTTTAGTGGCTCAATACATTACCAAAATCCAAAGAAACACAAATAAATGGCATCAAGGCGCATGTAGTGTATGTGTGTGTGTGTGTGTAACCACACTGAGCACCGGCTTAGTGAGGGGGTGTCTGCAGCTCCCTCACAGTCATGAAAATGTCAAAATTACTCATGAAATAAAAATTATTCAATACCTTTTGAGCCATGTGACATAATACACACTTACACACTTTTTTCTTAAATTAAAATGATCAATAATTGCTTCTCAAAGCTTTTTTTCTGTAATAGCTTCTAAACCATCTGACTATATAATATATTTAGACTAGAGCTAAACTGTAGCAGGTAACCAACTAAACGGGAAACCAGTCTTCCTGTCCTTTTTCACCTCCTGTTACATCTTAAAGGGATATTTTTTTCATGAAAATAATAAAAATAGTTGAAATCAGTTTTCTTTAACAGCTTTTAAACCATGTGATCCAGTCACTCCAAACCACAGCTGACTTGAAGCAGATGACCAGCCAAACAAGTCTGTCAAATATCCAACCTGAAGCTGATTTCATGGCGGTGGAGGCAGCCCTGCATGGGGAGGCTGGGTAGCCGGCGTTCTGTCGATCTGTGCTACGCTGTCAGAACTGAATACCATGCATATTTTTCATATAATTTGGTTTCATGCGATCAAAAATAGTTGGTTAGTTTTAAACTAACTAAAGTACCCTTTAGGCACAGTCTTAAGAAATAATGCTATGATTGTTCAAAAATTAAACTTAAATTAATAAATTAATAACTTAATAAATGAATGAAAGCCAGATGTCTTGACAGTATAAGTATCGTATAAAAGTATGCTACTTTATTTCTTATATTTATGTAGGTAGTCTCTACAGTATAAATTACCCCATCGATGCTACCTGATGTATTAATGCAGCTAGGATGCTTTGACAGTGTAAAGTACACTATCAAAACATAAAGTATACATACTAAAGTATACTACCCTATATTTATGCAGATAGGACAATTCCACAGTGTAGATTAGTGAATGTAGATATTTACATATTATATAATAATGAAACACTCAAAATATTTTAAGAATTTATAATGTACAATTTCTATGAACATGCATATAAATTAATAATAATGAAAATTATTTCACAATGCAAAAGTCTCATAAACGGAGGTACAGCTGCAATGCCTTGATAGTATAAATTAACCCATCAAAGTACATTATGTATGAAGAAAGGATCCGTTTTCAGATTGTGTGCATGTACAGAAGGCATAGGTAGCATGTCTCGATGGGTAGGATGAAATGTTAGAACACTGGTCTGCTGAAGCAGGTATAACCAGGTCGAGGTGAGCACACTGACTGCAGAGAGGAGGGTGGACATACAATCATCAACATAATATACAGCAGCACTATGTTCGTTAGGACCTTTATGATTCTCGGAGCCATAATTTAATTTAATCTTAATCTTGGGTAGCTCTAGATTTGGATTTGGCTAAGGTCTTCAGATTAATCAAACACCTGGATGTTTGCTGAGGGTACATGATTTCATGCATGAAAATCTCATGTTCTCATGTTCAGCACAGATTATGAAGCCAAACAGTACAACAAACCACCCTGACAAAGATTAGAGCACAATAACTAAATAACTATGCTCATTACCTGCAACTACACAACATTATAGGATTATTTTCTTTTTCACTTACTCTCTAGATATGTTCCAATCCAGGATGTTAATACATGACCTACAGACAGGAGATGAGTGTGTGAAGTAAACTTTTTGTAAGATTTCATTTTAAAAAACATTTCAAACCAGAAGTTCTGTAGTCTGAAACTGAAACCCAGCCAGTTTAAAACAAGAGCAGGAGGAAGCTGAACAGAAAACACAAGGATGCCAACTCCAACAAAACAGGAAGCTAGGCTAATTAACTAGAATAAGAACTAAATCATGATATTTTCAAAAACAAGTAATAAACACTAACACAGAGGAACGGAACAAAATACAAATTATAAATTTAAACTAAAAACCCATCCTGAACTTAACAAAGCACAATAGCCAAATCAGAACAAAAAATACAGAAGCATAACCTCTCAGACCATTTCTGTGTATTTTCTGTGTAAGACAAGGCCAAGCAAAGCAGGTTTATCTGTTTATCATCACATTTCATGTACGAGACAACTCAAAGTGCTTTACATAAAACATTAAAACTTGACGGCAGGGTCCAGAAGAAGAAATAAAATACATTAAAAACAAACTAAATTAAAATGTTTATACATCCGATGTGAATACTTCAAATGGGAACTTAGTCACCTATCCACACAAGCTAACCTCCATTTAAATCTCAACTCTACACCTGTACAGTTTCAGACTGTATACTGTGAGATTAATAGTTCATTTCATTTATAAAATGAAGTCAAAGACAGGCTGTCATTTAAAGACTTAACTACCATTTTAGCAAAACCCTACTCACCACAAAACACATCTGGGGTTTCTTAAAATGGTGTATTTTGACATTTTTGTTAATTAATGTGGAGAAGTGTTGTGTAAGAACAAGACCCTAAAAGTCTATGCTTACTTTATTTCTAGAGAGAAATGTTATTAAAAGAGTTTTGACCATACCACTATCTTATTTAGTGTAGGGAAAACCTATTGACAAACAATCTCTTCTAGCTGATAGTTGTTTTCTTTGGAACAGCCATGACAGTACACTGGACCACTTTCTCAGGAACCTGCACTGTGATCCAGTTCATAGCGGTGGTCAGAGTGAAACTGACCACCTCTTATATCTGATTAGACACCCAGGAGATTGACAGGTCATTGTCGGAGGAGGACAGAAGCACCTTTCTAGACCTTCATGAATCGCCAGCATCACTACGCCAGTATCACTATGCCAGCATCACTATGCCAGCATCACTACACCAGTTTAGAGTAGTTTCCTAATTATTCTTCCCTTAAAAATATTGACATGTGGTTGCATATTTCTAGAAGCGATTTAGTGCAAGTACAACTACTAATGGTATGTAAGGCTATTGACCGGATGTTAGCATTAAGCTAAGTAGCTTCTAATGCTAATCTAGTTCTCACTAGATTAGCTTTAAGCTAACTTGTGGAAACCAGGTCATATTTAGTTTCTAGTGAGTGTATTTAAGGACTACGTGTCAACTCAGTTCATCAAGATTTTCACATTGGAGGTGAAAATAAACTATAAAGATGCTCAAAGACAAGCTCAGGATCCACGTTACTTAGCGCTGACTACGCTAGCGCTACAGCTAGCTTCATTTAAACCAGAGGCTAGCAAGGCTGCTAGCTGGTTTTAAAGTAGCTGCAGCATTAAATTGTGGAGAAATAGATCCTGTAACCAGTCTGGTTAGTAGAGGAAGATAAAAGAATGAAGAGAAGGGGAGCTATGTCTGAGTTTTTAGTAAAGAGAAAGGACATAGATGAGGTGGAGACAGATCCCAGACCCAGTATCAGTAACCCCACAGCTCCTAAAATGAAGCTAGCTACACCAGGACCCAGTCTACCACCACCACCACCAGAGGGTAGACCAGAACCGATCCCCCTACCACTACATCAGGATCCAGTCTACCACCACTACCAGACAGTAGACCAGAACTGATCCCCCTACTACCACAGCAGGATCCAGTCTACCACCACCACCAGACAGTAGACCAGAACTGACCCCCCTACTACCACATCAGGATCCAGTCTACCACCAGACAGTAGACCAGAACCGATCCCCCTACCACTACATCAGGATCCAGTCTACCACCACCACCAGACAGTAGACCAGAACCAATCCCCCTACTACCAAACCAGGATCCAGTCTACCACCACCACCAGACAGTAGACCAGAACCGATCCCCCTACTACCAAACCAGGATCCAGTCTACCACCACCACCAGACAGTAGACCAGAACTGATCCCCTACTACCAAACCAGGATCCAGTCTACCACCACCACCAGACAGTAGACCAGAACTGATCCCCTACTACCAAACCAGGATCTACATTCTGCACCCAAAACAGCCATCGTACCTTCTTATGGACCTGCAAGTTGCTAATGATCCAGATTGTTAATGTTAAGATGTTTTATTTCTTATGTCTCTCGAATGTGACCACAGTTATCACAGCAGTATTAGACAGGAACACAATCATTTCCTTTATTACTAGATCACCCCCCTAATAAAGTCTGGCCTACCCTCTGATCCCCTCTGATCAATGGGTTAATATAGGCCTGAAAGTTCTTCCACTTGGTGAGGATAAGTCTTCTGGCCAGATGAAAAGAGTATGCAATCATATCTGAATCGAGTTTATTCAGGAAGTGCTCCAAAGAAATCACACCAAATAAAGAAATCATTGGGGTTGAGTGGATTGCTTGTCCTGTTATTTTGGAGTAAGTTTCAAAGATTCCATGGATTCATGGAGTTACATGGATTCCAGAATCCATGTAACTTTGGACCCAACCAAAACATGTGTAGCAGTGTGGCTGGTCCTGTCTTACACTGGTTACGTGAGGGATCCAGGTCCGTCTTAATCCTCAACAGTTAATCCATCAACCAATGAAGACGGTGTACAACCTTAAATAATAAAGTGTTCTTTAAAACCTGTAACCAAGTTTCCTCTGCCATTGGTTCTCTTAAATCCCCTTCCCATCTTTGTTTAAGCTCCTCTAAGCTGGTCATTTTCTATCCATTAAACATTGTATACAGTTTATCCATGATCTGTTTTGAGTCAACTTTGCTTTCAAAATCAAATCGAAAAGAGTGGAACGTGAAGGAAAACATTTGGATGAGACAAAACATCTAAGTTGCAAATATCTAAAAATCTCAGCTCTATCTAAATTAAACTTGTGGGACAGCTCTTCAAAAGAAGCAAACCTCTCATCTTTGTACAGATCATTCAAGAACTATATCCCAGACATTAGCCAGTTGTTAAATGCTTTGTCCATAACTGAGGGTGTGAACAAATGACTTCTTGTTATTGGAGCAACAACCCACATCTCAGTGGGTCGGTTGTTCAAAAAAAAATCTGGATAAAAGCTAAAAGATTTGGGAATCCCATTTTTCAGGATGGGGGATCACGTAATCGTTAAACCGGTTGTTCAAAGAAAATAGGACTGGATCACCCTGATCCAAAATCCTGTTTTTCAGGATCACCAAATCCAGATTTCCAGCACATAAGTCAGTGTGCGCTGCTGGTCATGTGAAGAGCAACAGATAGAAGAGACGGTCTGCATGCAGTAACTACTTGCAGGTGCAACCACCAGGAGCATGTTATGTAATACGTGCATGCGCTGTCATGCATAACATTCCAACCAGGTGGTGTGATGAAGTTAACGATGCACCTGAGCCCTGTGTGGAGCCCAATCTTTATGTAGTGATGAATAACAAGAAAATTAAATATTTTTATTTGTGTTTGTTATTGGATTTGTTTGGGGTTTATTTCATGGGAACATGATGTCTTGTTTCTATCTTGCCGAAAGGATTAACAGGAAGCTTATGCCTATTTTAACCACTTCATCCATATAACGGTTAAACAAGTAAGGTGTAAAATACAAATATAAGCATATGGCATTATTTGATCAGCTGTTAGGTTGTACCACATGCTCTTCCTGAAATCTGCCTTGTAATCCTATCTGTGGGGATCAGGATAATCCTGTTTATTTGGATCAAAGTTATCCAGATTCCACTGCAAAGTTTTGAATAACCCAAACAAGGGGTTTTATCCGGATGACAACCACGATTTGATTACATCATCCAAGCCGATTTCGGAATCTGAATTTCCCTTTTGACCAACCCATTGTCAAGATTTGATCCTTTCTGATAACTGAACTCCGATCGGATTATGTTTGAACAACCAGTCCAGTAAGATTAAAGGCTCTTTTAAACTGATTCCAGATTTTATGTTTATGGATTATCACATGGTTCTGCTTATAGGATAAAAGTGTTGTTTAAATGGTAAACTGGAGCACAGTAAAACTACAAGAGACATTAGGTTAATTGAGCTCTCTTCCAGAGCCACCCAGCAGGGTTTAGTAGGAGCCGTAATCATCCAATCATAGCAATGGTCTAATATTGGCTCCCCAAAAGTAGTATAAAAAATTTGGAAGAGACAAGCCACCCATTGTTCAAGGTAGCTGTAGAGTTTCCTTCCGCACCGTGGTTATTTTCCAAGTAAAACTGGATATTTGGCTATCCAAGTTGCAGAAAAAAGGATTTCATCAGGAAGATGGGAAAACATTGGAACATATAAAGAAATGTAGGAAGCACACACATCTTTATAGAGTTAATCTTTCTTCCAAGAGACGGGTAAAGTGGCCGATCTGTCCAAATCCTGCTTTAAATTAGAAAGCAGGGGTTGATAGTTTGCCTTGAAAAGGTCCTTATAATTACGTGTGATCTATACAACTAAATACTTTATTTTACTAAGGTTAACTTTAAAGGGGATAGATGCAATATGTCTCTCACACACAGATGAGATGGTTCACTTTTTTGAACTTTACACATGAAAACAGGACAAAACAGGAACCCGGGACAAAACAGCAGCGTGTCCATCAAGGCTGTTGCATGATGTGCATTCATCCTCTTGGAACAGAGGCTATGGACTGCAGGTTGAGGAAGTAAAGAATCGCTGCGATGAAAGGGAGGACATCACTTTCAACACCATCTCCCTTCATGCGTGTTTGTTTTCGGTACTTTCATAAAGGCAAGTAGGAGAGTTTTTTGTTGTTGCTGTTTTTGTTTGTTTAAGTATATAATGTTAATGAATGTGCCTTTTTTGCTTTCTAAAGTCGCTATATTCACATTGGCTAACCTCCAGTGTTGGGAGTAACGCGTTACAGTAACAATATTACTTTTTTGAGTACCGAAGTAAAGTAGTGCGTTACACCTAAAATATCGGTAATGAAATGACTTTACTGGACTACAGTAACATGTTTTTCTGCGTTACTCGAGCCGTGTTTGCCTGTGTGTAAACTTCTGATCTGTTTTAAGTGGTACACGCATGCTGCTGCCTGTGTGTGTGGTTGCCTGGGCACGTTGCCATAGAGATCGATTTGCGTGACGTAGCTGATTGTGTGCCAACCCAAGGAAAAGAAAAATGAAGCTGGAGATGGAGACGGAGACAGGGGCTTTTGGTCAGTGGTGATATTTGCATTATTTTCAGTTCAGTCCAGTTTCAGTCCAAACTTGTGGTGAAAGATCCTGCTCGCCGGTCAGTGAAAGGAGTCCTTCAGCAGCCGACACGCTTAAACAGCAGCCGACCCGCTTAAACAGCAGCCAACCCGCCTAAACAAGCAGCCGACCCGGCTAAACAAGCAGCCGACCCACCTAAACAAGCAGCCGACCCACCTAAACAAGCTAAGCTTTTTTCAACATTTCCTGGAGCGCAGCAGCTGTTAAGACAGAAATTAACAAGCTAGTTGCAGGTTCACTGTAGGAGACATGCTCCTGCTGTCGATCGCTAAATTGCCCAGGTTTAGAAAAATACTAGATAAAATGATGATGAGGCCACAATGTACAGTAAACACTCTGCAGACAGGCAGTGATGATTCGGCTCTGATGGGTCTACATGGTGAATTAAAAAATGGTAAAGTAAAAAGTAGTGAAGTTACTTTTCAAATGTAGCAATGAGTAAAGTAATTTCATTACAATTTACAGAAGTAATGAGTAACTAGTATATCCAGTATGTTTCACTATTTTGTGTGATAAACATTTATTAGTTTGTAGGATTATATTAATCAGCTCAGTATATTGTGTGATAGACTTCGGCCTATTTACATGGTGGAATGTTTCTCATATAACAATGTAGATATACAGGCTTGGGACACATAAGCACATTAAACTATTTTAATAACTGCAGAAGTTGGTGTGCAAACTCTCTCTGAGTTTCCAAACACACACACAGGTCCAGATGGAAGAGCAGTGACTGATAAGAAGAAACTCTGCCCAACAACAGAGGCAAGCCAACCTGGAGTCAGATGTTGGGTGCGGTGGGGCCGCCTCCTGGCCTTGGACCTGCATAAAACCACTGGGGCTCTGGTTGAGTTTCGTTCTTCTCCTCGTGAGCAAAGACACATTTTTGTCTTCTTGCTAATGAGAACAACCAGAGCTCTGCACCAGCACGTTCCATTTCTGATGTAACCTGAATTGTAATAATAATACTTTTGAATGAAATTTACTGTTTTCTCTCCTGATTATTCCCAAATCAACGAACACTTGAATCCTTGACCAGGTAAAACCTAGGATTCAACATCACGGACTATATTCATTTCTGTGTGGAGAACACTGTGCCAAGCGAAAAGGTATGCTGTTTGTTCAACAATAAACCATGGGTAACTCCAGAGTTAAAGGCCTTGTTGAACGAGAAGAAGAGGGCTTTCAGATCTGGACACAAAGAGAAGTTGAGAAGAGTGCAAACTATAAGATCCAGAGAGGCAAAGAGAGCTTTAGGAAGATGGAAGAACAACTTTAACAGAACAAAGTCCAAGAAGTCTGGAGGAACATGAAAAGATTCCTGTGTATGACAACAGGTTTCACTAAGAAGTATCTCAGCTGAACGCTCTGGTTTCTTGCGGAGTGACCTCTCTCGTGTCATACTTAACAGCAGCATGTTGCAGCAGGAGGCCGTGGTGAAGCACTTAATCTGTGCGAGCCGGTACGTCGCATTTGTTTTACAGGACTGCCAACTCTCACGCAGTGGTTCACTCAGTGCTCCAGATCAGTCTGACACGCAGCGATGAGGGAGATACTTCAGCTTCACAAACAGCAATGTGCGCAGTATATTTTTACCCTAGTTTCTTTAATAAATTAGTACTAACTGGCAGTTTTGCCTGTTTTCCCTTTCTGAGCCCCGTTTTTAATATTTTGTTTTATATATTTTTTGAAGGGCAGTTTTGTTTACAGAACAGAGACTTTATTATCTATCATATTGTTTTTGGTTGTGTTTGGTTTTCATTCATTTTTAATGAGACTGAGAGTCCATTCTATTTATTGTTTGTGTTTTGTTATTTAAAATTTTTTCTAGTTCCAGTCTAAAATGTTCTTTAGAAATTGAAAGGGTGGACTTGCATTATTATGGCATTGTCATTATATTAGTTGAAAATTGTCTCAAATTGACAACACATGACAGCTTTGTGCAATATTACCGCTTATCTATATACCTATGGGGCCTGTGCCCCGTGATCGTGGGGGGATCTGGATGGGGCCTCCCTCTGCTGCCCACGGAGTGGGTCTGTGATGGTCTTCATGATGGGGGGGGGCTTGGGTTTGTGCTACGGGATTGTTGCTGATGACCCGGGGCTCTGGACCTCTAGCCTCCTTGGAGGCGTGGTCACATTTGCAGGATCACATCTCTGATCCCTCCACATTCAAATCAAATCAAATCAAATCAAATCAAATCAAATCAAATCAAATCAAATCAAATCAAACTAAACTTTATTTATAAAGTACTTTTCATGCTGGGGCAAGTGCTTTACATGAAAATCAATTCATGCATATTAAAAACAAAATGAGCCTTTGCACACATCAATAGAGAGTTGCACACACAAACAAGAATATATAGTACAAAGCAGCGATCACTGCAGCAACAACCCCAAGACTGAGCAGGCAGAAGCCCTGCGTGGAGGATCCCCAGGAGGAAACACTGGAGTTGAAAAAAAGATTAAATAACCTTAAGAAACAATAAGCTAAGAGTAAACAATTACATAACTAAATAAGTACAGCTGAGTAAAATGAAATGAAAATAAAATAACAAGACATAAAATTAAAAATAACTTAAGATCAAATAAAAATTTGTTAAAAGCTAAGCTAAAAAGGTAGGTCTTAAGCCTCTTTTTAAAAACATCAACAGTCTCTGCAGCCCTGAGGTTCTCCAGCAGGCTGTTCCACAGTTAAGGGCCATAACAACGGAAAGAGGCCTCACCGAATGTCTTAGTGCTCACTCTTGGAACAACTAAGAGACCGGTATCAGAGGACCTCAGGGTCCGCAAGGTTCATAATTTAAAAGAATGTCTGATAAATAAGAGGGCCCAAAACCATTAAGACATTTATAAACTATTAAAAGCCTTAAAATCAATCCTGAAACGCACGGGGAGCCAATGCAGCAATTTAAAAACTGGTGTAAAGTGTTCCCGCCCTCTGGTCCTCGTCAGAACTCACACCGCCGAGTTCTGAAGTAGCTGTAGGTTCGAAAGGGACTTTTTGGGAACACCAGAGAGCAGGGCATTACAGTAATCTAATCTACTAGAAATAAAAGCATCAGCACCTCCGTGCTGACAAGAGAGAAAAATGGGCAGACTCTGGCAATGTTTTTAAAATGATAAAATCCTGTCTTTGTGACATTTTTATCCATCCATCCATCCATTTTCTTCTGCTTATCTGGAGTCGGGTTGCGGGGGCGGTTGCGGGGGCAGCTGCCTAAGCAGGGAAACCCAGACTTCCCTCTCCCCGGCCACATTCACCAGCTCATCCGAAGGGATCCCGAGGCGTTCCCAGGCCAGCCGAGAGATGTAGTCTGTCCAGCGTGTCCTGGGTCTGCCCCGGGGCCTCCTTCCGGTGGGACATGCCCGGAACACCTCACCAGGGAGGCGTCCAGGAGGCATCCTAAACAGATGCCCGAGCCACCTCATCTGGCTCCTCTCGATGTGGAGGAGAAGCAGCTCTACTCTGAGCCCCTCCCGGATCACCGAGCTTCTCACCCAATATCTCAGGGAGAGCCCGGCCACCCTGCGGAGGAAACTCATTTCGGCCGCTTGTATTCGAGATCTCGTTCTTTCGGTCATTACCCACAGCTCATGACCATAGGTGAGGGTAGGAACGTAGATTGACCGGTAAATCGAGAGCTTTGCCTTTTGGCTCAGCTCCCTCTTCACCACGACAGACCGATGCAGAGCCCGCATCACTGTGGACGCTGCACCGATCCGCCTGTCGATCTCCCGCTCCATCCTTCCCTCACTCGTGAACAAGACCCCAAGATATGTAAACTCTTCCACTTGGGGCAGGACCCCATCGCAGACCCGAAGAGAGCACTCCACCCTTTTCCGGCTGAGGACCATGGTCTCAGACTTGGAGGTGCTGATTCTCATCCCAGCCACTTCACACTCGGCTGCGAATTGCTCCAGTGAGAGCTGAAGATCATGTCCCGATGAAGCCAACAGAACCATGTCATCCGCAAAGAGCAGAGACCCAATCCTGAGGCCACCGAACCGGATCCCCTCGACACCTCGGCTGCGCCTAGAAATTCTGTTCATAAAAGTTATGAACAGAATCAGTGACAGAGGACAGCCTTGGCGGAGTCCAACCCGCACTGGAAACGATTCTGATTTACTGCCGGCAATGCGGACCAAGCTCTGACACCGGTCGTACAGGGACTGGACAGTTCTTACAAGCGAGTCCGGCACTCCATACTCCCGGAGTACCCCCCAAAAGAGTCCCTGGGGAACACGGTCAAATGCCTTCTCCAAATCCACAAAACACATGTAGATTGGTTGGGCAAACTCCCATGCACCCTCAAAGACCCCAAAGAGGGTGTAGAGCTGGTCCACTGTTCCACGACCGGGAAGAAAACCACACTGCTCCTCCTCAATCCGAGGTTCGACTATCAGACGGACCCTCCTCTGCAGCACCCCTGAATAGACCTTACCGGGGAGGCTGAGGAGTGTGATCCCCCTATAGTTGGAGCACACCCTCCGGTCCCCCTTTTTGAAGAGGGGGACCACCACCCCAGTCTGCCAGTCCAGGGGGACTGTCCCCGATGTCCACGCGATGCTGCAGAGGCGTGTCAACCAAGACAGCCCTACAGCATCCAGAGCCTTAAGGAACTCCGGGCGGTCCTCATCCACCCCCAGGGCCTTGCCACCAAGGAGATTTTTAACCACCTCAGCGACCTCAGCCCCAGAGATAGGCGAGCCAGCACCAGCTACCCCAGACTCTGCTTCCTCATCGGTAGACATGTTGGTGGGATTGAGGACGTCTTCGAAGTATTCCCTCCACCGCCTCACAACGTCTCGAGTCAAGGTCAGCAGCCCCCCATCCCCACTGTACACAGTGTTGACGGAGCACTGCTTTCCCCTCCTGAGCCGCCGGATGGTGGACCAGAATCTCCTCGAAGCCGTCCGGAAGTCATTCTCCATGGCCTCTCCAAACTCCTCCCACGCCCGAGCTTTCGCCTTAGCGACCGCTGAAGCCGCGCTCCGCTTAGCCCGCCGATACCCATCAGCTGCCTCTGGAGTCCCACAGGCCCAATAGGACTCCTTCTTCAGCTTGACGGCATCCCTTACTGGCGGTGTCCACCAACGAGTTCGGGGGTTACCGCCACGACAGGCACCGACGACCTTACGGCCACAGCTGCGGCTGGCAGCCTCGACAATAGAGGCACGGAACACAGCCCATTCAGACTCAATGTCCCCCGCCTCACCCGGGACATGGTTGAAGCTCTGCCGGAGATGGGAGTTGAAACTCTTTCTGACAGGGGACTCTGCCAGACTTTTCCCAGCAGACCCTCACAACACGCTTGGGCCTGCCAGGCCTGACAGGCATCCTCCCCCACCATCTGAGCCAACTCACCACCAGGTGGTGATCAGTTGACAGCTCCGCCCCTCTCTTCACCCGAGTGTCCAGGACATGCGGCCGCAAGTCCGACGACACGACTACAAAGTCGATCATCGAACTGCGGCCTAGAGTGTCCTGGTGCCAAGTGCACATGTGGACACTCTTATGTCTGAACAAGGTGTTCGTTATGGACAATCCATGACGAGCACAGAAGTCCAACAACAAAACACCACTCGGATTCAGATCAGGGGGGCCGTTCCTCCCAATCACGCCCCTCCAGGTCTCGCTGTCATTGCCCACATGAGCATTGAAGTCCCCCAGCAGAACGAGGGAGTCCCCAGAAGGAGTGCTCTCCAACCCCCCCCCCCCCCCCCCCCCCCAAGGACTCCAAAAAGGGTGGGTACTCTGAACTGCTATTTGGTGCATAGGCACAAACAACAGTCAGGACCCGTCCCCCCACCCGAAGGCGGAGGGAGGCTACCCTTTCGTCCACCGGGGTAAACCCCAACATACAGGCGCCAAGTTGGGGGGCAATGAGCAGGCCTACACCTGCTCGGCGCCTCTCACCGGGAGCAACTCCAGAATGGAGGAGGGTCCAGCCCCTCTCGAGGGCAGTTGTTCCAGAGCCCAAGCCATGCGTCGAGGTGAGTCCAACTATATTTAGCCAGAACCGCTCAACCTCGCGCACCAGCTCAGGCTCCTTCCCCGCCAGAGAGGTGACATTCCACGTCCCTAGAGCTAGCTTTTGCAGCTCCAGAGGGGGGGCCCCGGTGACCCACGTCCGGGCAAGGGAAACCTTGGTCCTTGCTTTCTCATCATCATAGGGGTTGTGTGAATTTTATGTGTGGAATAAAATCCAGCTCAGAGTTGAAAAGAACACCTAGGTTTTTCACACACTTAGAGGGATTGAAATTATGTAGTTTTAGTAAAATGATCTCTCTTGTCTTCAGGACCAATAATTAAAATTTTTGTCCTGATTGAACTGTAAGAAGTTCTCTGCCATCCATGACTTTATATCTAAAATACAGTTTAAAAGGACGTTAACTGGCTCCAGGTCGTCAGGAGACACAGCGATGTAAAGCTGTGTCATCAGCATAGCTGTGAAAATCAGAAGAAAAACTGTGAAAACTGTGTCTCCTAATGACTAGATTGTCTAGCTCTAAATTACTCTTCTTCAGAAGGAGCCTCACTTTCTTCATCCTCTGCATGCGGACACAGCACTGAGGTGTCCAGTGGGTTTATACACTAAGAGATGCTTTGGTTCAGGTGTGTGTGTTTCTGGTTCTTTGGTTGTTGTTATGACACACGTTGTTGTTGCTGTCTTGGTTATTTTGTTTTAGGAACTCCTGATGATTGTCTGCTTAGTTTACTTGTAAAAGCTGTAGGAAATTCTCTGTTGTGTTTCTGCAGTGTAGTAGTTGATTGTCTGCTGTTAGGTTGGATTGAAGCTTGTTGCTTCTGTATGCTGGATCTCTGTCTCCTCTTCCTTTTTCCTACCTTCCTTTTTACTTCTCTTCTACTTTTTTCTGTCCCCTCCGGTCAGGTCCAGCAAGATTACTCAAATTCCATAAATCCAAACAAATAAAATAAACAATATATTTAAATAAACATAGAAATAAAAAAAATAGATAAAAAAAATTCTGCAGGTTTGTCACCATCTAATCTTTCTGGTGTAGCGCTGCCAATAGGAGGCATTGCTTTATGTCATTCTTTTATGAAATATACAGATGTTCTCTGTAACAGATGGAATTAATGCAACTAAGCGGAAGCCCACACCAAACACAAGCTACTCCAGTGATGTTACGCCCTCCCCTGGTCTGCTCAAGCCTTTCCTGCCTTTCCTCAGTAATCACTCCCCTGATCACCCACACCTGTTCCAGATCAGCCACACCTGTCTCCCTTTCACTCGTCAGTCCATATATACCCCAGCACCACAGTCATTCTCTTTCGGACCTTGATGTTAATCCCTGCATGGACCTGACTCCTTTCCTGTTGTCGCCATTTGGATTGTCAACCAGGCTGCCTGAGTCCATATGATGACATTCATTCTCCCGTGTAAATAAAGTTAGGTTAACCTACCTTTGCCTCTGAGGGGTCCATGCATAACAACTGACACCATCTTGTCCCTCTGACCCATGGTTTTAACCAGTTCCTTTAATTCACCATTATGTGCATCCTCTATTAGAATGAAAACTTCTGCTTCACCTGCATGGTGGTGTGGTGTCTCTCTAAATTCTTCCTCGGAGTGAAAGGTTGTCTGTCTCTCTGTTTTGGTCCTGTGATGGACTGGCGATCTGTCCAGGTGTCCCTGCCTCTCACTTGTTAATTTCTGGGATAAGCTCCCATGACTGCTTTGGACAAAGTGGTACAGAAAATGAATGAATTTCTGTTTTGTGACTCCACGACAGTGTTTATGAGAACCTGCTAACCCTCCTCAGCATGTAGCAGAACGCTGCAGCGCTACACTATCCTGATGGTGGACCATTCTCCTCTTTTCTCTGACTCTGCCACTGGACTCCTCAGTGACTGTAAATATTATTACATTGTGTTACTATCTCCAGCCAGCTCATTGTCCATAAATTACATTTTCACATGCAGATTAGCAGCCAGTCTGTTTTCATATCCCACGCTCTCCTGATGCAGCCTCTCCGTTAATGTCAGACCACTCCAGTGCATGTCTGAGCTGGCTGCCATGAACATACGCTGAAACGTTCTGTCTGTTGCTGATCCACATGATGAATAATCCAATAAGGTGTTTTTTGCTAGCTTCCACCTCTGTGATTAGTAATTTGATCCTTCACCTTTATAAACTTCCTCCTTTTCTTTCTTTTACAGGTGAGGCATGTTGTGTGTTGCTAGCATGTTGTGGGATTGTGAGGGTGTAACTCTGTAGCCTCAACCACCTTCAACATACAAGCAGATGTGACAACTTCAGGTGGAAGCTGGTTGAAGCGTCTGTCTGGCCACTCTGACGATGCTTCTAATATATTTATAGTCATCAGGTCCACCTTCTAGTACCGGGTCGTCCTCTTCATCGGGTCCACCTTCTAGTACCGGGTCGTCCTCTTCATCAGGACCACCTTCTAGTACCGGGTTGTCCTCTTCATCGGGTCCACCTTCTAGTACCGAGTCATCCTCTTCATCAGGTCCACCTTCTAGTACCGGGTCGTCCTCTTCATCAGGACCACCTTCTAGTACCGGGTTGTCCTCTTCATCGGGTCCACCTTCTAGTACCGAGTCATCCTCTTCATCAGGTCCACCTTCTAGTACCGGGTCGTCCTCTTCATCGGGTCCACCTTCTAGTACCTAGTCGTCCTCTTCATTGGGTCCACCTTCTAGTACCAAGTCATCCTCTTCATCGGGTCCACCTTCTAGTACCGGGTCGTCCTCTTCATCAGGACCACCTTCTAGTACCGGGTCGTCCTCTTCATCGGGTCCACCTTCTAGTACTGAGTCGTCCTCTTCATCGGGTCCACCTTCTAGTACCGGGTTGTCCTCTTCATCGGGTCCACCTTCTAGTACCGAGTCATCCTCTTCATCAGGTCCACCTTCTAGTACCGGGTCGTCCTCTTCATCGGGTCCACCTTCTAGTACCGAGTCGTCCTCTTCATCGGGTCCACCTTCTAGTACCGAGTCATCCTCTTCATCAGGTCCACCTTCTAGTACCGGGTTGTCCTCTTCATCAGGTCCGCCTTCTAGTACAGGGTCGTCCCCTTCATCAGGTCCGCCTTCTAGTACCGGGTCGTCCTCTTCATCAGGTCCGCCTTCTAGTACCGGGTCGTCCTCTTCATCAGGTCCGCCTTCTATTACCGGGTCGTCCTCTTCATCAGGTCCACCTTCTAGTACCGGGTCGTCCTCTTCATCAGGTCCGCCTTCTAGTACCGGGTCGTCCTCTTCATCAGGACCGCCTTCTAGTACCGGGTCGTCCTCTTCATCAGGTCCACCTTCTAGTACCGAGTCGTCCTCTTCATCGGGTCCACCTTCTAGTACCGAGTCGTCCTCTTCATCAGGTCCACGTTCTAGTACCGGGTCGTCCTCTTCATCTGGACCACCTTCTAGTACCGGGTCGGACCTTTTTAATCCTGGTGTGATAGATGAAGCAGGTGGTGGAAACCTTCCTCAGAGGTTTCCTCCATATTGACATGACAGCATCACACAGTTGCTGCAGGTTTGTCGGCTGCATCCATGATGAGAATCTCCCGTTCCACCACATCCCAAAGCTGCTCTACTGGACTGAGATCTGGTGGCTGTGGAGGCCGTTGGAGTCCAGTGAACTCATGGTCATGCTCTAGAAAGCAGGTGGAGATGATCTGAGCTTTGTGACATGGTGCATTATCCTGCTGGAAGTAGCATCAGAAGATGCTCCACTGTGGTCATAAAGGGATGGACATGGTCAGCAACAATACTCAGGTAGGCTGTGCTGGTTAAACCAGGCCACGTTGGTACTAAGGGGTCCAAAGTGGACCAAGAAAATCTCCCCCCACCATCACACCAGCAGCAGCCTGAAGCGTTGATCCAAGGCAGGATGGATCCATGTTTTCATGATGTTTCCAGCAGATTCTGAGCCGAGCATCTGAATGTGGAGCTGAAATGGAGACTCATCAGACCAGCAACGTTTCTCCATCTTCTATTGTCCAGTGTTGGTGAGTGTGTGTGAATTGTAGCCTCAGTTTCCTCTTCTTAGCTGGCAGGAGGCACCCAGTGTGTCTTCTGCTGCATCCTGGTCCAGACAACTGCTGCTCGCTGGATATTTTCTCTTCTTCAGACCATCTCTGGAAACCCTGGAGATGGTTGTGGAGGAAAATCCCAGTAAATACTCGGACCAACAACCATGAACAACCCCTGATACTTCATTGGCCATCCCAAACCTGGGTGTGTCTCAATCAGCACATTCGCCCTGTTCCAAACACTATAAGTAACTGCATAATGTGCAGACACTGAAATTTTAGCAAAAACTCAGTGCACTGAAAGTACCCAGATGCTGCCCTAAAATTCAAAACCAAAAATCCAAATGAAATGATAAACACTACACACACTAAATGGATGCCATTTTGCCGATGTAGTGGAAGGGGAGGGACTTTCAGGCAGTTTTCCAGAGCTGAATAATGGTGACTAACAACTCAGCAGTACTGGTGCAGGCAGAGGCTATTTTGTAAGTATGCTCTCACACATTCATACAATGCTTTAGAAACTAAATATGAAAAAATGTATCAAATATATTTTTTCTGAATGATTAAAGATGACAGTAATGTTATAGATGTATAACTGGACACAGTAAGAGGGAGGTGTGGTTTGAGGGTTTGGTAGGTAACCCTTTGCTAGCTTAAAAACCAGATCCACATGTCGGTGTGTAAAACCAGCTACATAAACAGCTGTTTTAACTGGTTGATTATTGGTCTTTCTGTATATTTATTTTGTAATATCAGACTTTATTTCCTCTGCAAGATAAAGGGCATTTTGTTTGTTTTGCTTCTTTTAAAGATCACATCTTGTATAATATTCTTTAAAATCTGTAAACATAATTTTGTCTTTTTGACATAGGAAAGAGCTAAATGCTATTTGAATCCCTGTATTTCACACACTGCTTCTAACCACAGATGATGATACTGCTGTTAAATGTAGTGAAATCGATTGGCCACCCCATTATTTCCTGGATACGCCACTGATGTAACGCAAAGCTGCTTCCTCCCTGCACGTAGCTGAAGAGAATATAACTTGTCTCTTAATTATTTGGAGGAGAAGTTCAATCAGAGGAAGCTTAATAGAGACGCATTTATGTCCCAGATAAAATTAGATAAAAACTTTGTTCCGGATGTCTCCTCCTATGTTGAAATGATGGAGTCTAAATCTCTGACTCTCAGATGATGCTGCAGCTGAAAATCTGTTTCCTGACTGATCCTGTAAATTTACCCTGATAACAGGGTGGAAGCGCAGCTCACACGGGCCCAGCACGCGCCTCTGAGCCGGGATGGTGCGCAGTTAAACAGGCTGCTGCTGGTCGGGTTGCTCCTCCTCGACAGATTTGTCGAGTCAAGCATATAAAGGGACTTCAACCGGAAACCAAACTTTTTTCTTCGAACTTTTTTCTCCGAGGCAGAAGAGGGAAATGATGCGACCCTTCGTGTCACAGCCTGCACAGTTCCTTGTTTTCTGCATTTGCGTGTGATCCTGGACATGTGTCAGCGGCTCATCAACAGGCAGCAAGCAACAAGTTTGTAGCGAGAATAAAAAGCGACGTCGAGGGATTTTGGGCTCGTCCTCAGCCACATAACGGGTCTGGTATCATGGAAGATGTGAGTAGTCGCTCTAAACGAGTCAGCTTCCTCTGCTTTTTAGTGACATCATATTACTTGTGAATGGGAGGTCACAGTTTAGGCAGATTAAAACAAAGTTGTTTCTGACGTTTAAAAACACTTAAAGGCAGCGACCAACTTACAAGAGCAAGCCCAGGGCCCTCACTAACGATGGCAATCCAAAGCGATTATTTTTTTGGGTTGAGTGTAATAGTTAGTTCTCTGTTTATTTTATAGCAGCGCCATCCTACCAGGTGCAGACCAATCTCGTTTGCACAAAGCACCTGCTCACCTGTCAATCTATTGCATCAACTTGTTGGTCGGATTCCAGGAGAAACTAAAAGGAGAGCTTGAACTCTATGTAAAAATCGTCCCTTTTAGCGTAGTCCTGCGTGTAGCCGTAAACTCTTAATACTTAAATCAGACATTCAACCCTTATCTAAGTCGGATGGTGTTGTTGTTACTTCGGCTGTATCATATTTTCCATTTAACTCTCGTGTGAAGTGCATTTTAACATTGGGCGTTGGGTTTGGCAGGAGAACTGGAGGGAAGTACCGCTCGAGAGGAGGGCGGTAGGCTCCGAAACACAGGGGGAAGCGTATATAAACCTTTATATTTTAGTAATACTATATAATTATTGGAATATACATACGCCGAATTTTTTAATGATAGGGAAGTGTATCAGGAAAAGGTTTAAAATGGGCTCAATATCGTTAATTTTCAAATTAGAGCCAGAAAATTTAAATTTTAGGTATTTCTGAACGCTGTTTGGCGTGCCGCTGTCTCCAGGGTAAGAGAACAGATAACAGAGCTTAAAATAACCAGCATATATCCCTAAAACTCGTTAGAGGCCAGAACCTGAAAGAAAACGTACAGTAAAACAACAATCACACCACTCAATGACAACATGGCTTTTTGAGGAAGCCAATTTACAAGAAAAGGGAAGTAAAGCAGAGACTTGCCTCACCCCCCCGTGTGCAGGCAACTTTTATACCCTATGATCTAAAGTAATTTATTAACTTCTTTCCATCAGACACTCAGCAGCTCACCTTTAAATCTAAGTGTCATTTCTCCTCATACCAGACCTTTTTTGGCCCCACCACCAGATATTCTTCCTCATTCTCACCATCATAATAAAAAGTGAGCGATGTAACTGTGACTGGGCCAGTCCAAAATACTGCAGTTCTACTTTTATAGTCATATTGCAGATTTATATGTGACTAGTTTTACACTTTCAGCCTAAGTTACGGCATCAAAATGCTGACTTTCAAATGTTTTCAGCAGCCTGAAGTGGAGCAACTTTATTTTAAACCGATTCTGAGATGGAGGGAGGAATGTGTATTTGTGATATTTGAACATGATTTTTATTTGCTGTGTTTCACAGTTTGGAGCTGAAATCGAGTGTAAGCTCGAACAGATGATTCTTCTTTTTCTTTCACCCAAACCACCCCACCCCCGTGGCCCTTGCCTAGAGATGATTTATCTCATCTCTGCGTCACCCTCTGCTCTGACTTAGAGTTCATGTAGTGACGAATCTGCCTGACTCCTTCAGCAGGGAGGAAACAGACAGCCACATTATGTGTTGGGCAGAAAACAATTAACCCTCTCTTGATGGCTCTATAATCAGGCCTCTGCCACACGATGAATACTGGCTCACACTGACTGCATCCAGGGAGTGAAAAAAGGTCCTCATTGTGAAAGCCTGATGGTTCTTGTAGGGACAGTAAGTACTCAGTCTGCAGAAAATGTGCTAAATGTTCTTCTGGAAGATGTTTCTACAGCCCAAGGGGCATATGGAGGGTTAAAAAGAAATAGTTGAGTAGATCTTTAGTCTACATCTACAGAAATGGTGTTTTCCTGTCTCTTTAATTACTGAGGAAGCCTTAACTGAAAGTTGGTCATGAATTCATTAATGTTTGTTTTCAGAGTGCTCCTGTACATGTGTAATATGAAATTAGTGTTAGAATGAGCAGCAACGCGATGGGGAGGATGAAATGTGGAGGAAGCTGCAGCAGTAAACAGTGCTAAAGCATGACAAGAAGCAAGAAGAAGCAAGAAAGGTTGGTACATGTCAGTCACTAGATGATGCTGTCCACACGTGGAAAGGCCTTCCTGCTCGCGGCCAGACCGTTACGTCCATTTCATCCCCAGCCGCCTGCCATATACCTCTGTCCTGGGCTGAGGTAGAGGTAAGGACCCAAACACAGGCTGAAAAGGCAGAAAGCAGACCGGTGCAGGAACTAAGGTTTGTTAACAGGAACTGAAGCCAGGCCAGAGGACAAATGACAGGAACATGAAATGCACGGAAAAAAGACATGAAGGCTACAATGAACTGGGAGGATATAAGTGAAACCAAAAGGTATACAGAGGTGAACTAGCAGGGACCAGGTGAAGCAAATGAGCAAACTAAACCAGGTGAACTGAAGAACAGGAAGCAGAAAGCAAAACAAATTACACAAAGAGAAATCCTACAAAATAAGTCAAGAAAAGCAGAACATGACAAGACTACCAAACCAAAACCCATGGATCGTGACAATCACAGATTAATACGTCCAAATTCCCCATAAGGCTCCACTCCTTCACATACTTTCCTTTCTGTTGTCAGATAGTGAAACAACTGTGATTTGGTGAGTGAAAAGTTCACCTGGAGTCAAAGCATTTCTAGTTTTCTCTGCTCTGATGGCACTGTTTGACCTTTGTGCACATTTTTGGACACATTCTGCAGTGTGATGGTGCAGTTCAGGTGCACCAGCTGTGTGCACGCTGGTGCTTCTTGCTGGAAATGTTTCTTCTAGAAATTGCTAGTTTCGTTGCTGTTTGGGGTTAGGGTTAGAAAAATAGCCGAGGGCTCTGAAATGTATCTTAATTTAGCAGGAAAACTGCTGAGCTGGCACTTCTGACTGGACATCCCTGGACGGCTGATATCACCACACACTGTGACTGAACACTGACTGTAAATGAAGCTGCTGATGGTCTCAGTAGTCTACTTATCTGACTCAGTGGAAAAACAAAAAAAGTGAAAGAGAAATTTATCCTCCAAAAATGAGCTGGAATTCTGGAGTTTTTCTTTTGGATAAAATATCTGAAGACATATTTAGATCTGGAAAGTTATTCTCGATGTTTGTAAGACAAGATTGTACAATGACTCTTTAATTGGAGCCCCTGATGATTTAGAACGTTATAATAATTATTATAAAGTTGAATTTTATTGTTGTTAGAGAAGTTAGTTTTTAGTCCACTATGAGTTCACAGTAAAGCTTAAAGGTTGGACGTTAAAGGAAGACTGTGGGTGTTGAGGTGTAATGTCAGTGAGCATAAATGTCAGTGAGCATAAATATTCTCATCAGGCTGTGACAGCTTTACAGAAATAGATTTCCTGCTTTAGTAACAGAGATGTGACAAACACAGTTACCACCTCAGCTTTTGCCTTTTACAGAGTTCGGTGAGTCCAGGAAAGAGGAGCTAATTTAGTGTCACAAAGAAGAGAATTTCTCATGTCTACTAGAAAGGAGCATAAACTTGACTTTAATGACTTATATGGCTGATTGGGAGTAACATGAGGGGCCCCATCATGCTAACGAACACATCAGAGTTTCAGGGCCCATCTATGGTTTGTGGTATAAAGACTGCTTTAAAGTTAGCATGCAGGGCGAAGCGTGCTTTACTGGTTCAGGGTGGATCATAAATGGTTAAACTGGGTTGGATTGGGGATGGTATAACATACTGGCATAAAAGTATAAATTGTTTAAAATATGTATTTATCTCAGTGAAATCCAATTCATCTTAAATATATTTGTTTAGAGAAACTTTTTTTCATGTAAATTTAATGTAAAATTTTCTGTATACTTAGACATGATTTCCAGAATTAGCTGTGAAGCTGTGTGCAGGCAGGCGTGTAAAGCCTGGTACACACATAAAGATTATCGGGCTGTTTTTGTCCTGATTTTCCCTCTTTCCCACCAAGTATGGCAAACGCCACATTATTGTGACTCTTATGAGATTTTTCTGTACAGTTATCATTTGGTCTGAAGTGTGTTACGAGCAGATTTGTCCAGATAATCGGCTCAGAAACGATAACGTAAGGTACCATATACCATCAGCCACATGTTAAGGTACCGTAACATACCATATACCACCAGCGACATGATACGGTACAGTAACATACCATATACCACCAGCGACATGATACGATAACGTAACGTACCATATACCACCAGCGACGTGATACGGTACTGTAACGTACCATATACCACCAGTGACATGTTAAGGCACTGTAACATACCATATACCACCAGCGACATGATAAGGTACCGTAACGTACCATATACCACCAGCAACATGATGAGGTACCGTAACATACCGTATACCACCAGCAACATGATAAGATACCGTAACATACCATATACCACTAGCGACATGATAAGGTATTGTAACATACCATATACCACCAGCGACATGATACAATAACGTAACGTACCATATACCACCAGCGACGTGATACGGTACCGTAACGTACCATATACCACCAGTGACATGTTAAGGCACTGTAACATACCATATACCACCAGCGACATGACGAGGTACTGTAACATACGTATACCACCAGCGGCATGATACGGTACAGTAACGTACCATATACCACCAGCGACATGATACGGTACATTAACGTACCATATACCACCAGCAACATGATAAGATACCGTAACATACCATATACCACCAGCGACATGAGATACCGTAACGTACCGTATACCACCAGCGACATGATACGATAACGTAACGTACCATATACCACCAGCGACATGATAAGGTACCGTAACGTACCATATACCACCAGCGACATGATAAGGTACCGTAACGTACCATATACCATCAGCGACATGATAAGGTATTGTAACATACCATATACCACCAGCGACATGATACGATAACGTAACGTACCATATACCACCAGCAACATATCAAGGGACCATAACGTACCATATACCACCAGCAACATGATAAGGTACCGTAACATACCATATACCACCAGCGACATGATACGATAACGTAACATACCACATACCACCAGCAACATGATAAGATACCGTAACGTACCATATACCACCAGCAACATAATAAGGTACCGTAACATACCGTATACCACCAGCTACATAATACGATAACGTAACGTACCATATACCACCAGTGACATGTTGAGGTACTGTAACGTAGCATATACCACCAGCAACATGATAAGATACCGTAACGTAACATATACCACCAGCGACATGATAAGGTACCGTAACGTACCATATACCACCAGCGACATGATAAGGTACCGTAACGTACCATATACCACCAGCGACATGATACGATAACGTAACGTACCATATACCACCAGCGACGTGATACGGTACTGTAACGTACCATATACCACCAGTGACATGTTAAGGCACTGTAACATACCATATACTACCAGCGACATGATAAGGTACCGTAACATACCGTATACCACCAGCGATATGATACGGTACTGTAACGTACCATGTACCACCAGCGACATGATACGATAACGTAACGTACCATATACCACCAGCAACATCATAAGGTACCGTGACGTACCATATACCATCAGCGACATGTTAAGGTACCGTAACGTACCATATACCGCCAGCAACATATTAAGGGGCCTTAACATACCATATACCACCAGCGACATGATAAGGTACTTTAACGTACCATATACCACCAGCGACATCATACGATAACGTAACTTACCATATACCACCAGCGACATGATAAGGTACTGTAACATACGATATACCACCAGCGACATGATACGATAACGTAACATACCATATACCACCAGCAACATAAGATACCGTAACATACCATATACCACCAGCAACATGATAAGATACCGTAACATACCATATACCACCAGCAACATGATGAGGTACCGTAACATACCGTATACCACCAGCGATATGATACAGTACTGTAACGTACCATTTACCACCAGCAACATGATACGATAATGTAACGTACCATATACCACCAGCAACATATCAAGGGACCATAACGTACCATATACCACCAGCAACATGATAAGGTACCGTAACATACCATATACCACCAGCGACATGATACGATAACGTAACATACCACATACCACCAGCAACATGATAAGATACCGTAACGTACCATATACCACAAGCAACATGATAAGGTACCGTAACATACCGTATACCACCAGCTACATAATACGATAACGTAACGTACCATATACCACCAGTGACATGTTAAGGTACTGTAACGTACCATATACCACCAGCAACATGATAAGGTACCGTAACGTAACATATACCACCAGCGACATGATAAGGTACCGTAACGTACCATATACCACCAGCGACATGATAAGGTACCGTAACGTACCATATACCACCAGCGACATGATAAGGTATTGTAACATACCATATACCACCAGCGACATGATACAATAACGTAACGTACCATATACCACCAGCGACGTGATGCGGTACTGTAACGTACCATATACCACCAGTGACATGTTAAGGCACTGTAACATACCATATACCACCAGCGACATGATAAGGTACCGTAACATACCGTATACCACCAGCGATATGATACGGTACTGTAACGTACCATGTACCACCAGCGACATAATACGATAACGTAACGTACCATATACCACCAGCAACATGATAAGGTACCGTGACGTACCATATACTATCAGCGACATGTTAAGGTACCGTAACGTACCATATACCGCCAGCAACATATTAAGGGGCCTTAACATACCATATACCACCAGCGACATGATAAGGTACTTTAACGTACCATATACCACCAGCGACATGATACGATAACGTAACATACCATGTACCACCAGCAACATAAGATACCGTAACGTACCATATACCACCAGCAACATGATAAGGTACTTTAACGTACCATATACCACCAGCGACATGATACGATAACGTAACTTACCATATACCACCAGCGACATGATAAGGTACTGTAACATACCATATACCACCAGCGACATGATACGATAACGTAACATACCATATACCACCAGCAACATAAGATACCGTAACATACCATATACCACCAGCAACATGATAAGATACCGTAACATACCATATACCACCAGCAACATGATAAGGTACCGTAACATACCGTATACCACCAGCGATATGATACAGTACTGTAACGTACCATATACCACCAGCAACATGATAAGGTACCGTAACATACCATATACCACCAGCGACATGATACGATAACGTAACATACCACATACCACCAGCAACATGTTAAGGTACTGTAACGTACCATATACCACCAGCAACATGATAAGGTACCGTAACGTAACATGTACCACCAGCGACATGATAAGGTACCGTAACGTGCCATATACCATCAGCGACATGATAAGGTATTGTAACATACCATATACCACCAGTGACATGATACGATAACGTAACGTACCATATACCACCAGCGACGTGATACGGTACTGTAACGTACCATATACCACCAGTGACATGTTAAGGCACTGTAACATACCATATACCACCAGCGACATGATAAGGTACCGTAACATACCGTATACCACCAGCGATATGATTCGGTACTGTAACGTACCATGTACCACCAGCGACATGATACGATAACGTAACGTACCATATACCACCAGTAACATGATAAGGTACCGTGACGTACCATATACCATCAGCGACATGTTAAGGTATTGTAACATACCATATACCACCAGCGACATGATACGATAACGTAACGTACCATATACCACCAGCGACGTGATACGGTACCGTAACGTACCATATACTACCAGTGACATGTTAAGGCACTGTAACATACCATATACCACCGGCGACATGATAAGGTACCGTAACGTACCATATACCACCAGCAACATGATGAGGTACCGTAACATACCGTATACCACCAGCAACATGATGAGGTACCGTAACATACCGTATACCACCAGCAACATGATAAGATACCGTAACATACCATATACCACCAGCGACATGATACGATAACGTAACGTACCATATACCACCAGTAACATGATAAGGTACCGTGACGTACCATATACCATCAGCGACATGTTAAGGTATTGTAACATACCATATACCACCAGCGACATGATACGATAACGTAACATACCATATACCACCAGCGACGTGATACGGTACCGTAACGTACCATATACTACCAGTGACATGTTAAGGCACTGTAACATACCATATACCACCGGCGACATGATAAGGTACCGTAACGTACCATATACCACCAGCAACATGATGAGGTACCGTAACATACCGTATACCACCAGCAACATGATGAGGTACCGTAACATACCGTATACCACCAGCAACATGATAAGATACCGTAACATACCATATACCACCAGCGACATGATAAGGTATTGTAACATACCATATACCACCAGCGACATGATACGATAACGTAACGTACCATATACCACCAGCAACATGATGAGGTACCGTAACATACCGTATACCACCAGCAACATGATAAGGTATTGTAACATACCATATACCACCAGCGACATGATACGATAACGTAACGTACCATATACCACCAGCGACGTGATACAGTACCGTAACGTACCATATACCACCAGTGACATGTTAAGGCACTGTAACATACCATATACCACCAGCGACATGATAAGGTACCGTAACATACTGTATACCACCAGCGATATGATACGGTACTGTAACGTACCATTTACCACCAGCAACATGATACGATAACGTAACGGTCCATATACCACCAGCAACATAATACGATAACGTAACGTACCATATACCACCAGCAACATATCAAGGGACCATAACGTACCATATACCACCAGCAACATCATAAGGTACCGTAACATACCATATACCACCAGCGACATGATACGATAACGTAACATACCACATACCACCAGCAATATGATAAGATACTGTAACGTACCATATACCACCAGCAACATGATAAGGTACCGTAACATACCGTATACCACCAGCTACATAATACGATAACGTAAACTACCATATACCACCAGTGACATGTTAAGGTACCGTAACGTACCATATACCACCAGCAACATGATAAGGTACCGTAACGTAACATATACCACCAGCGACATGATAAGGTACCGTAACGTACCATATACCACCAGCGACATGATAAGGTACCGTAACGTACCATATACCACCCGCAACATGATAAGGTACCGTAACGTAACATATACCACCAGCGGCATGATAAGGTACCGTAACGTACCATATACCACCAGCGACATGATTACGGCCGCCTGCAGAACGATCTGTGGGCTTTTCTTAGTGCTGCGGTGTAGAGCAGACTTCCTGTGCAGCTCCATTATTTACCATCTGATATCTACACAAATATATTAGTCAGCTTAGGTTTGAGGAAAATTAGCCTGTAGCTGCTGTTCTGTTGCAGGGGCTTGGTACAGTCCAGCCCTGTAGCAGGCATGACAAATGTTTTCTGGACTGTGCAGCT
The DNA here is from genome assembly GCF_017639745.1 of Melanotaenia boesemani. Classification (NCBI taxonomy): domain Eukaryota; kingdom Metazoa; phylum Chordata; class Actinopteri; order Atheriniformes; family Melanotaeniidae; genus Melanotaenia; species Melanotaenia boesemani. The sequence goes on from NC_055682.1 coordinate 42,674,757, forward strand.
CTAATCTTAGTGGTGCCTTTATACAGCTGGAGGAAGAATCTTTTCTTCTTTTTTGCTTTCCTGGTTGTCTCTCTGGCATGTCCCTCCTCCCTGCTTTGCGTTCCTTTCTTTGCAGCTGCGCTGAGTGTTTACTGAGTGGAGACAGCCTCGCCTCTACAGTGAAAGTGGAAAAACAGTTTGATGACCTCCCACCTGATGCCAAAACAGAAAAAAATATCCTGTGGAAGTTCCAACAGCTGAAACAAAGCCTGTGAATTCTGCAGACACCTGCACTGGTTGGTGTTTTCAATTAAAAGAAGTCTGTGGATTTACACAGAACTAAGTCAACAAGTCTGCTTTCACCGAGGTCAGCATCATGGAGAGATTAGAGTGGTAGCCCAGTTTACTGGAAACAGTATGAACACATTCAGAGATACTTCAGACTATCTAGCTATGAACTAAACATGAACTTCTTACCTCCACATATTCACACATTTCCTGTTTAAATAGATGTTACTGAAGTTGACTTAATTTCTAAAAAAAAAAGCCCCATCTGCTGGGATTGGTTAGCTCTAGTGGACCAATCAGACTCTCCAGCTACTATTCTGTATCAGCAATGTTAACCAGCTGATCCATCCAAACACATGCAGAGGCCTCCTGAGCATCTAGATGGTCTCAGTCTGTTCCAATAGAGTCCAGCATCATGGGGAAGGTTGCTGACCTGACAGCTGGACAGAAACCATCACTGACTCCCTCCACCAGGAGGGAAAGCCTCAGCAGGTGACTGCAGAAGAAGCTGTATGCTCTCAAAGTGCTGCATCAAAGCTCATCAAGAAGAAGCTGTATGCTTTCAAAGTGCTGCATCAAAGCTCATCAAGAAGAAGCTGTATGCTTTCAAAGTGCTGCATCAAAGCTCATCAAGAAGAAGCTGATTGGAAGGAAAAGCTGTAACAGGATGAAGCAGAAGGAGAGAACGGTCAGGAAAAGCTTCACCAGGACTGGACTGAGGCTGGAGTTAGAGCTTCCAGAGCCACCACACAGACGGATCCTGGACCTGGACTTCACATGTCTGTAGGTTTTAGCTGCCTGAGCTGCAGAGTGTTATTTATACTAAACATTAGTGAGTGTTACTGCTGCCATGCTGTCACTAACCGCCATGCCAGTGGAAAAACAGAAGAAAACATGATGGTCGCTGACGTTTGATGATCTGAGGTAGGAGGCTAAATTTACGAGACATTGATTCATTTTCTGTACCGCTTAGAATTCACAATTCAGGGTCGGCGGGAAGCTGTCCCGGCAATTAGCAGGTGAGAGGCAGATACACCTGGACTGGTACACCTGGACTGGTACACCTGGACAGATACATCTGGACAGATACACCCGGACAGGTACACCCGGACAGATACACCTGGACAGGTAAACCTGGACTGGTACACCTGGACAGATACACCTGGACAGGTACACCTGGACAGGTACAACTGGACTGGTACACCCGGACAGGTACAACTGGACAGGTACACTTGGACAGATACACCCCGACAGGTACACCTGGACTGGTACACCTGGACTGATACACCTGAACAGATACACCCACGCTACACGGACAGAACATGTTTGAACCGGCCGAGGACCCACGCTACACAGACAGAATATGTTTGAATCGGCCGAGGACCCACGCTACACGGACAGAACATGTTTGAACCGGCCGAGGACCCACGCTACACGGACAGAACATGTTTGAACCGGCCGAGGACCCACGCTACACGGACAGAACATGTTTGAACCAGCCGAGGACCAGCGCTACACGGACAGAACATGTTTGAATCGGCCGAGGACCCACGCTACACGGACAGAACATGTTTGAACCGGCCGAGGACCCACGCTACACGGACAGAACATGTTTGAATCGGCCGAGGACCCACGCTACACGGACAGAACATGTTTGAACCGGCCGAGGACCCACGCTACACGGACAGAACATGTTTGAACCGGCCGAGGACCCACGCTACACGGACAGAACATGTTTGAACCGGCCGAGGACCCACGCTACACGGACAGAACATGTTTGAACCGGCCGAGGACCCACGCTACACGGACAGAACATGTTTGAACCGGCCGAGGACCCACGCTACACGGACAGAACATGTTTGAACCGGCCGAGGACCCACGCTACACGGACAGAACATGTTTGAACCGGACGAGGACACACGCTACACGGACAGAACATGTTTGAACCGGCCGAGGACCAGCGCTACACGGACAGAACATGTTTGAACCGGCCGAGGCTCGAACCAATGTTTGGACTGACTTTCTTAGACTATTGAAGAACATGTTTTTTTTCTTTTCCTTAAAAACATTTAGTAGATTTTTTAATAAAAAATAACTTAAAAAGTATTAAAAACAGGAAGAAATTACATCAATCATGATCTTATTTATATCCCAGCAAATGCTAATATGTCTACTCTCTGACCTCTGCAGATCATTCATGACCATACAACAAATTAACTTGTATGACCACTTTTAACATGTATTCAGCCCTTATTTATCTGAAAACTGAAACTTATTCTTTTCAGTCTTCTTCACTCAGTTTGACTCAAACATTGTTTTCTGGTTATGAAATGCCAACAACAACAATATAATAATAATAATAATAATAATAATAATAATAATTACTGCTAGTAAGTCTGCACCCCTGTTGGTATTTTTAAAATCTAATTTGATTGTCGTTGACTTGAACAGGTTCACTTTGCACTGTTGATCAGCTATCTGTGAGTTATCCTGTGGTGTAAATGAGGGACCTGATATCATAAATACAATAAATAATATAATAAAAAATACTGTCTAGTAAGTTGACTGGAAGTTGCATAGAGGCAACTGGAAGTTGGTAGCTTGGGGCTTGAGGTGATTTCAGACCTTTGCCTAATGGGAGAATCAACCTCTGCTGATTTATGATGGTGGAACATCTACCAAATGCTATCAGAGCAGGGATGTTCCTCTATCTTCAAGAAGGTTATAAAAAATTATTTTCTCTGAGATCCCCCTAAAACATCAACACACTGGGACCTCCTCCCCCTTTGGTCTGTCTGGTCAAAGTCAGGTTTATTGTCATAGTCCAGGGTGGGTGGAAGGGGGGTGGAGCAGGGAGAGACTTCAGCATCCTGACAGCCTGGTGGACCAAACTGTCCTTCAGTCTGCTGGTCCTGGTCCTGGCCCACAGGCTCCTTCCTGTAGGCAGCAGGCTGAATAAGCTGTGTGACGGGTGGGTGGGGTCTCACTCTCAATGCAGAGGGCTTTACGGGTGAGGAGAGGTGGAGATGTTTGCAGGGAGGGGAGAGGGGCGCCGACCATCTTCTCCGCTGATCTCACGATGCGTTGACCACAGTCAAGTCATTTGCAGACTGGATGAGGAGGTTGGAGCTGTGTGACGGTGTTGAGTCGTGGGTCAGCAGAGTGAAGAGGAGGGGGCTCAGCACATATCCTTGGGGGACGATTGTGCTAAATGCCGGACTGACACAGCATTCTGACGTAGGAGTCTTTAGTGTCCAGATGTGTGAGGGCTGTGTGGAGGGCAGTGGAGATGGAAACACTAGCCTTCATAAGAATGGGAGTGAGGGCTGCCAGATGGTAGTCATTGAAACAGTACCTCTTTGAGAACCGAGTCAGGATGAGGTCTGGATTCCGACTCAACCACACGGAGATCTGACTTTGCATGTACATCAGCAAATTTAAAAGGATGCGAGATAGCCTTGCTTCATGACTGGCCAAGGCTTCCTTGTCTTTTTGTCATACCTTTACAGGTATATAAACAATCAAGATTTAATTTAATTTTTTAAATTTATTCTACTTTATTAATCCCAGCTGGGAAATTCTTTCTCTGCATTTAACCCACCCTAGTTGCTAGGAGCAGTGGGCTGCCAGATTCCAGCGCCCAGGGAGCCTTGCTCAGGGGCCCACAGTGGTTTTTACCTTATTTGCCAGCCCAGGAACTTGAACCCAGGTTCTCTAGACCCAAGCCTAACTCTGTAACCACTAGGCTACCACTGCCCCTAAGATACATAACATATCAATACCATCATTTAGTCATTTGATTGGTGATCCGTAGCGAAAACTGGTACAATGTTGCAGGTCCAAAATGGTGTGTTGATGATAATGCTTATCTAAAGTTATAAGCATCAAGCCATCACCGCATCTCTTTCTTTGCAAAGTACAAATAAATTGTGTGATTTTAAAGTTTTACTTCAGCAAAGCACCAGATGTCATCACAATCTAAATTCAGCTTGCAGCCTGACGGATGACGGTGGTGTGACGTCCTTTCACTCTGTCATCATAGGGTACTAAAGAAGAACCAGCCCAGCATGAAGAACCCAAGTTCCTGAGCAAGGCTGGCTGGGTGAAGAAGGCTCACGGTCGAGTTTTGGCCAGCTACAAAGACCGCTACATCCATGTGGAGAAGACAGAGATTGTGGTGTTTGAAAACGAGGTAGGTTACACCACAGAAAGTCCTCCTGGTATGAATAAGTCAGTTGTTGTTCAGGGCTGATCAATAACTACTGATGAAAACTGACCTGAGGACAGATATATCCTTAAATTGACACATTAGGAGAAAATGTACCTGTACTTCTGTGTTGCAGGGCCTGCAGACCTGCCTGGAGAGGTTCGACCTGGAAAACTATGATAAATGTCATGAATTAAAGAGCCCCTTCAAGAAGAAGCACAGATTGGTCCTGATTCGATCACCCAAGTCTGGAAATGCGGTGAGCCAACTGATGCCTTCGTTGTTAGCTGAACTTGTGTAAATCTGAAATTAAAGGCAAGATTTTATTTAAAATGAAAACAAAATGAAAAAAATTTATATCATCCCAGAGGGAAATTACATTAATGTACAATCATACATCACGATATAATAATAAAGTGCAGAAATTAAAGATGTGTGACAGCTTAGTAAAAATGAAGCCATCTCATACATTAAATTAGATTTATGTTAATCTCAGTTATAAAAAAGACACCATTTCTGTCGGCTCATTATTATCCTCTTCATCAGACATAAAAATTTAATTTCTTACAACATAACACATTAAATTATACTGCATCTAATTCAGTGTACATGTGTTGTACACTTTTCTGGGTTTACGAAGAAATAAATAATAGATCTGTTTTCACCTAAAACTGGAACTCTGAATTAACCACAGTTCACAAGTTTAGTTTTTACAGCCTGTCATCACTTAAAGAAAAAAATTGTGTGTGTGATTTGTAAACCATGTAAACCAGCAATTGTGTGTAACTTTTGGATAATATGTAAATTATGCACAAAAAATATGTTTACACATACACAAATACATGAATGTACAAACATCAATATTTTTACACACAATCTTTTTACCCTGAGCCTTATATATAGATTGATAGACAGGACGAACGATGGACCAACAGGAAGCGACAGGACCGTCCTAAATATTATTATTATTATTATTATTATCATTAATAATAATAATGATAATAATAATAATAAATAATAATGATAATAATAATAATAAATAATAATGATTATAATAATAATAAATAATAATGATAATAATAATAATAAATAATAATGATAATAATAATAATAATATCATTATCATTATTATCATTATTACTGTTATTATTGTTGTTGTTGTTATTGATGTGTAAGAGGGTTATTTGTCGAGTGTGATGCAGAAGTTGCAAATGTGAGGGGATGGAGAAAGGGAGGAGGTATCAGTACTGACGCAGTAGTTATCCTGGATCTACGGGGTGAATTATGGACCAATAATGTCCCTTTTATCCCAGTTGAGTTTAAGGTAGTTCTTTGCATCCAGGAAATGGTTTCAGTGAGAGGTATAGATGATGATTGATGATGATGATGATGATGGTAAGTATGAAGAGAAGGGGGCCCAGCTTTGAACCCTGGGGCTGTGGATGATAAGCAGTTGTTGATATGGAAAAATTATTTATGATTAGTGAGATCAGCTTTAATCCATGTAAGTGCTGTACTAGTGATATTAAATTCAGTTCAATCCAGCTTTATTTGTACAGCGCCAGTTCACAACACAAATCAGTTCAAGCCAAATCACAATAAATAATAGGCTAGTTAAGGAGACCAACAGATCACATCAAATCTTTACTTCAACATTTTCTATAATTAAATACTGAAAAATGTAGGAATCAATAAATTAATTGACCAATTAAATGATAACATTGTTAATCATATTTAACCCTACTTCCCAAAAAGTCAGGACACTGTAAAATGTAAATAAAAACGATGAAAATGATTTATAAATCCCATCAGGCTATATGTTATTCCCAGTAAAGATAAACAGCATCTCAGAGGATGAAACGGAGACGTTTCACCATGAAAATATGAGCTGATAGTGAATCTGATGCAGCAACACGTCTGGAAAAAGTTGGAACAGGAGCAACAAAAGGCTGGAAAAGTACCTGGTACAAACCAGAAACACCTGGAGGAGCACTGGACAACTAACCAGGTTACCTGGCAACAGGTCAGTAACATGACTGGTATAAAAGGAGCATTTCAGAGAGGCAGAGTCTCTCACATGGAAAGATGGACAGAGCTTCACCAATCTGAGACAAACTGGATCTAAAACTGGAACAATTTCAGAAAAATGTTCTTCAAACTTTGAAGATCCTCAATCAATCAATCAATCAATCTTTATTTATAGAGCACTTTTCATACATGAATGCAGCACAAAGTGCTTTCCATGGTTAAAACAATCCCCCCCCCACCCCAACCACCACACATAACCCCCTCCCTCCCCGCTTGTGTACAAGCAAGCATACACATACACACACACATACTTGCACATATTAAAAGACTAATGTGAGGTTGAGCACAGATGAGCCTGGTAAGGCTACAGCGGATCAAACCAACTTTCTTCTACCTGGTAGACAACCACCCAACCACTCTGTAGTGTTTGTCAAGTTATCCTGGGATTTAACTTAAAGTCTGTCCAAACTTGAAAAAGGCCTCGGCCAGCTACAGGTTTAGTTGGATCAACTGAAACAACAACTTTCTTGATTTTCCTTTTCCTCTGTTCACTTTGACATGTGCCCATTTAGATGCCAGTCAGGTAAGTTGAAGATCAGGTTGAAAACCTTTACAATACAAAAGAACACAAATATAATAATTACTTTTAGCTATCTAAACATATAACATACAGAAAATATTCTTAAAGTTATAAGCAACAATGCTAACAAGCTTGTTGAATCAGCAAAATTAACTTAGCTTAACATTTTTCTTACATTTAGCAAGCCTCTGAACTAATAATAAAACCGAACATAAAACGGTTTTCCCACCAGTAGCTTCCCTGGAGATGGCCAGTACTTTGTTTCCCCTCGTTTTCAGTCCTTCTCCAGCTCCAGTTCTCTCAACATGTGCTTTCAGCGCACTCCTCACGTTCTCGGTTTCACTGCAGATGACAACCTTAGAGAGTCAGCGTCCTGTTTCAAAACAAATTTCCATTTTCCAAAGTAAAAGAATTTCCCTTTCAGGAACTGACCGTACAGTGTTTGATCCTGCATCCACAGCATGAACAACAACAACAACAGTAACTTATTCATGTCTACACTACACAACCGTTGGTATGACTCTTATGTTGCTGTGTATTGTCAATCATTGGTACTTTTTTAATTAGTGAAGTAAACCATGTAAATCTTTTAATAAATTATCAAGTTTAAATAGCACCATTATCTGTTTTTATGAATTTAGTTGTAAGATAAGACCTCAGTCTGTTGCTTGTTGTTCCATGTGAAGAAACGCAGGGTGGTCTGACCAGCATGTGAGGAGCTGCTTGGCAACCTGTTGCCATCACCGGGGTAACGGTGTTCAACTCTGGTTCTGTGTAAAGTTCTGAGAGTAGCACCAGTGTGTGTGCTGTTGAGCCACAGTTCATATACTCAGCCTGTGGTAAAGGTTGAATGTAGAGGTTGGATAAACTGGTTTTTTATATGTGAAGGTCCATAATGTGAAGCTCCAAGTTCAGACTGCAGAGGAGAAGGAAGCTTGGATTAAAGCCCTCAGTGATGCCATCAGTCGTGCAAAGAACAAAGTCTTTGATGAGGTAAATGTCTCACGATGAATTTTGGATTCAGTCATAAACAAGTTGATTTTAAAAGCTGAAAATGGTCCATGTTTAACACAGGTGAAGGTGGACAAAATCAGTCATTTAGAACATGTTACTCGATCAAGGCCAAAAGGGAACCGAAACCGGAGGCCACCAACGAGGATTCACATGAAAGAGGTGTGTATGTGGTATGTTGGTAGATGGGTGCACATGCTTCACAGGCAAAAGATGCAGAACCTCCTCTCGATGAAGCATTTTTTCTGCATCCTGTCTAAAATGCCACATCAGAAATGTAAAACAATTTGCATAAAGTACATCTTCACAACTAGAAGGGCTGTATGTATGATCTTGATAGTATACCTGGGAATGAGTTAGGGCTGGGCGATTAATCGATAAAATCGATAAATCGAATTTTCCATTTCTGGAGATTAATTTTTTTTGAAAATCTGGATTTTTTTCCATAGTTAGTTAGCAGCAGACTTAGCCCTCCGTCCACACCAGAACGGTGTTTGTCTGACAGATTTTCAGTAAAGTGACCCTTCACTCATGCCTGGGATTTAGCTGTGCGTATAACTGCAGTGAGAAATGCTGCTCTCTACGAGATGCAGAAATCAACTTAACCCACAAACCCTAGTTAAGAGACAACCTTCATCAGGGGAATTATTCCTGCAGTGGATCCTGTATGATAAGGATCCAGATGGAAAGAGATCACGGATGCATTGTGTCGCATATTTCAATGTAAGATATGAAGTCGTTTATATGGTGGAAGAGCTATGACATTATATGCTTTATTTTTGCTAGCATTCATCTATATAAACAAATGAATTTTTTTAATAAGTTTATTTATGTTTTGTAAAAGAAAAGGAAAAAAAATCGATTAAAATCGGAAATCGGATTTGGTTATAAAAAATCGGAGATTTTATTTTTAGGCCATATCGCCCAGCCCTAGAATGAGTAAAGCAATCCTAGGAATGAGTAAAGTAATCCTAGGAATGAGTAAAGTAGTCCTAGGAATGAGTAGAGTAATCCTAGGGAATTAGTAAAGTAATCCTAGGAATGAGTAAAGTAATCCTGGAAATGAGTAAAGTAATCCTACGAATTAGTAAAGTAATCCTATGACTGAGTAAAGTAATCCTAGGATTGAGTAAAGTAATCCTAGGGAATTAGTAAAGTAATCCTAGGATTGAGTAAAGTAATCCTACGAATGAGTAAAGTAGTCATAGGAATGAGTAAAGTAGTCCTAGGAATGAGTAGAGTGATCCTAGGAATGAGTAAAGTAATCCTAGGGAATGAGTAAAGTAATCCTAGGACTGAGTAAAGTAATCCTGGGAATGAGTAAAGTAGTCCTAGGAATAAGTAAAGTAGTCCTAGGAATGAGTAAAGTAATCCTAGGAATGAGTAAAGTAATCCTGGGAATGAGTAAAGTAATCCTAGGAATGAGTAAAGTAATCCTAGGACTGAGTAAAGTAATCCTGGGAATGAGTAAAGTAGTCCTAGGAATAAGTAAAGTAGTCCTAGGAATGAGTAAAGTAATCCTAGGAATGAGTAAAGTAGTCCTAGGAATAAGTAAAGTAGTCCTAGGAATGAGTAAAGTAATCCTAGGAATGAGTAAAGTAATCCTGGGAATGAGTAAAGTAATCCTAGGAATGAGTAAAGTAATCCTAGGACTGAGTAAAGTAATCCTGGGAATGAGTAAAGTAGTCCTAGGAATAAGTAAAGTAGTCCTAGGACTGAGTAAAGTAATCCTGGGAATGAGTAAAGTAGTCCTAGGAATAAGTAAAGTAGTCCTAGAAATGAGTAAAGTAATCCTAGGAATGAGTAAAGCAATCCTGGGAATGAGTAAAGTAGTCATAGGAATGAGTAGAGTAATCCTAGGGAATTAGTAAAGTAATCCTAGGAATGAGTAAAGTAATCCTGGAAATGAGTAAAGTAATCCTACGAATTAGTAAAGTAATCCTATGACTGAGTAAAGTAATCCTAGGATTGAGTAAAGTAATCCTAGGGAATTAGTAAAGTAATCCTAGGAATGAGTAAAGTAATCCTACGAATGAGTAAAGTAGTCATAGGAATGAGTAAAGTAGTCCTAGGAATGAGTAGAGTGATCCTAGGAATGAGTAAAGTAATCCTAGGGAATGAGTAAAGTAATCCTAGGACTGAGTAAAGTAATCCTGGGAATGAGTAAAGTAGTCCTAGGAATAAGTAAAGTAGTCCTAGGAATGAGTAAAGTAATCCTAGGAATGAGTAAAGTAATCCTGGGAATAAGTAAAGTAGTCCTAGGAATGAGTAAAGTAATCCTAGGAATGAGTAAAGTAATCCTGGGAATGAGTAAAGTAATCCTAGGAATGAGTAAAGTAATCCTAGGACTGAGTAAAGTAATCCTGGGAATGAGTAAAGTAGTCCTAGGAATAAGTAAAGTAGTCCTAGGACTGAGTAAAGTAATCCTGGGAATGAGTAAAGTAGTCCTAGGAATAAGTAAAGTAGTCCTAGGAATGAGTAAAGTAATCCTAGGAATGAGTAAAGCAATCCTGGGAATGAGTAAAGTAGTCATAGGAATGAGTAGAGTAATCCTAGGGAATTAGTAATGTAATACTGGGAATGAGTAAAGTAATATCTGAGGAGGAACTGTGCTACAGTAGAAGGTAAAAGTGAACCTGAGCAGGTTTCCAGGTGTTTAATAGAGGTGTTACACAGGTAAATATCTCAGGAAGCCATCGGCCGATGATGTTGATGATGATGATGGACATCTTTATCAATGGTCAGAGACAGGAGGATCCAGGGACAGCCCCACATTCACCTTAGAACCACCATGAGGGTCCAGAAGTGAAGCCTAGGATGGTCTATGATGGTCTGACAGGAAGAGTGAACCCTTCACTATGGCTGTGTCCGAATGTCCACCCTACTCCCTAACCCCTCGTTCACTACGTAGGGCTGCACTACATAGTGACTCATTCTCTTGGCGATTCAGACACGAAGTTGCCTATTTTTTCTTCGCGCAAACCACGTCACTACCGCTGTCACCACGGCAACCACAATCCGCGTCAAGATGTCATTCCAAATCCAGTCCAAAGTTGTGTGTAAATATTTTTTTATTCCTTATGTTGTATTTTATTCTTTGTTTGTTTGCTTATAGATAATTTCGCGCAGCTCAATTTTTTCGCATCCTTGTGCCACGTTGAGCGTCTGCATTGTGCATTGTGGTCTATATTGACCCGTCTAGTGACCATCGATGCTCTCTACTTTTCAAGATGCATTGTGGGTAATTTTGAGTGCCCTACTTTTTCCTTTCTGGACATTCGGACACTCTGACAAAATGGCGTGACCCCTGCACAGGGCCCTATGTAGGGAGTAGGGTGCATATTCAGACACAGCCTATAAGACTTTCTTTTAGCTGAATTTCTCCACATCCTGTTGCTACTTGTTAGCATTGCTGCTTCTTGGTGTCTGCTAACATCTTATGTACTTCAGGAACTCATTCTGCTCATCAAGAAGAGGTTAAGCAAATATGTGTTTAAGCTTGTGTTTCTTGGATGTTTTTGGATTTAAATTTGCAGGATTTTGTTCAAATGCACTCAGCTTTTCTACACCATTTAGTTTTAAATTTTACACTTGTGTTCACAAACACTTTGTTTTTCGTGTCTTATACGTACAGTATCTTTTATTCTTTAGGTGGCTGATGTGTCATCTGATGGCATCCTGCGTTTGGATCTTGATCTTGAGGGTGCAGTGATGCCTAACGGGACCCATCACAGTAATGTTGATGGCACTGTGACCCCCAAAAAAGCTAAAGACCCGACCCCCCAGCCCAACTCCGACAATGCTGCAGAGAAACCGTTGGAGCAAAGTGCTGAGCAGGGGTCTCAGTCTGATCCACAGCTCAGTCCCCAGAAGAAGGCTATCAAACCTCCAATGCCGCCTACTAAAGAGGCTAATCCCAGTTCCACATCTGAGGATGAACCTGCTAAAGATGAAGAAAAAGGTCCAGAGAAAAAGGTTAGTTATGGAACCACACTGCTCAGACATACTGTCCCTTTGTTTGAATGATGTGGCCTCTAAAGTATGGTTTTGTGTTCAACAAGGTCCCGAAGCCACCGATGCCTCCATCAAAAGAAGTCAAACCCTGTTCCTCACCTGCTGAAGAAGCTGCAGAGAACCAAAAACCTGATGCTAAGAAAAAAACATGTCCACCTCCAACCCCTCCCAACAGGCCCAGCTCAGCTGGCTCTCTCAGCAACCTTGCAGAAATATTACAGTCCACATCGGGCCCCCACCCTCCTACACCTCCATCTAAAGAGAAAAAGCCCTCTCATCCTGCCGTGGCGTCCAAAGAACAAGTTAAAGACACAGCTGAAGAGGACGTGGAGAGGACAGTGGACAGCAGAAAAGAATCAGAAACAGATGAGGCAGACCAGCTGGTCTCTGAGGAAACTCTTCCCCATGTCAGAGATGGTGAACCCGAAAGCCCCGAAGCAGAAGGAGAAGCTTCTGTGCAAGAGTCAGTGGAGACTGTTAGCTGTGACACCAAGCCACAAACACCTACAGCGCCTCAGAGGAACCCAGGCCCAGAAAAACCTGCTGAGCCTGATGTGCAGCACAAAGAAAGCCTTTCAGACTCTGCTGACGATAACGCTTCATCCAGCTCTCCTCAGACACTGGAGCTCCCCCCCCACAGCGAAGTCCCCTCAGTAGTGGTCTCTGTTGAAGACCCACTCCCTGACAGCTTCAGCCTGAGTCCACTGCACTGTCATTTGTCTGGGGACAAGAGAAAGAAGGCGGAGGAGAAATCTGTGGACAGTGGCCAGCACTCGGATGATGAAAGTGAAGGCTCTGGGAGTGAAGACACGCTGGCAGCTTCAACAGCTGCACTCAGGGGAAGCCACCCTGGTCTGGACGTGTTGGACACTTTGGAGGACGACATTCAGCTCACTGTTCAATTAGGTCCACCAGCCAAACCTCAGATGAGGCCAAATGTCATTTCCTGTCGGCTCGCAGCCCCCTACCACAAACCTCCCAAACCGTCGGTCAAACCCAGGTCGGCCTCCATCGGAGATCTGCTGTCCGAGTCCTCAAGCTGTACTCAAACGATACAGCCCAGCAGAGGTGGGGATGAAGGCTCAGCACCTACTCATGACGATGTCATCAAACTCGAGACTGAGGTGGCTCTGGAGATGAAAACGACAAGCAAGCTCCTGAGCCAGGCTCATGGGGAAGACTACACGGAGGTTCTACCAGAAGATCTGCTGGCTAAAGCCATGGAGAAGCTGAGGAAGGCCGACCACGTCCTCAGGGAGGTCAAGAAGATCAAATTTGCAAAGAATGCAAGAAACAGGATGAGCTGGTGAATAGTGGAAGGACTTTGACCTGACTGATCCTTAAACCCTTCATCTGTCTGAAGGCCTTGGATTTCACGTATGTCTTTATTCGGCTGAAGGGAATCTGACATCATACACAGCTTACATTACAAAAATAACCTGTTGGTACTCTTCCTTGCGTTAAGAAGCCAGTACACAATGACCATTGTTCCATTGGCAAAAATGTTTGACCAGCATTTTTAGTCAAATCATGGAGCTGATCTTTACGGAGCCCCTCGCGCATCACATGACCCCGACGCGCCGAAGAGATGCGTTGACACAGTTTACCTACAGATTAGTAATCCATGACCACGATCAGAAACTGTTTCTGTTTATCATAAAACAATGATGATGACGGTGATGATGATGGTAGTGTCATTCAGAACTGGAAAGCCAGTATAGCAACATGAGCTGGGGGTTCAGGGCAGAAGAGATGAAGGTTTCATCGGCACATTTTCATCATATTAAACTATGTGCAATTATTTTTAGTTACTCTGCAAAGCAGTGCTTCATGTTTTTTATATGAAAAAAGAAAATACCTTACTGAAAGGGAAATGGATAAACAATAATAAATAATAATTGAAAAAATACTATAGTACTAAATAGTACTAAAAGGCTTCATGTTAAATTAAACACAATTTTTAATGATTAATTTTTCTTACTTCTGAGGCTTTTTTATTTTGTTGGCATTTAATATAACTGAATTAACCGTCTGTATATGCTTTATAATTTAGCTGCAGCGAGTGTGCTGCTGATCACTGATGAAGAAAGATACACCAGCTTAGCTCAGGAGTAATTCGAAATAGTCGTCACATTATTCGTACAATGAAAACAAATCAGAGATTATTTATGTTTCAGTTTTTTCACAGATTTAACAGAACATATATTTTAATACTGATTTTACAGAACGGGATGCTTTTAGGAGCTCTCGCTTAACCTTATACACCACGTTTTATTCCTGGGGTTTCTTATGTAAATAGATAGTTACATTCCCAACAGTCTACATCATAAACTTATTAATGTCAAAATCAACTTTTTTTATCCGGTGCTTTGCTAAAAGATGACCCTCGTGCCAATTAAAGTATGTAAGAATATCTCATGACAATAGATACTTTTTGAACTCTGAAATGTTTAAACAGTTGAAAGGAAAGTGTTTTTGTCTGTTTTTAATCTAACTGAACACAAATCTCTGTATTATTCTGTCATCAGTTTCAGTTAAAATAAACTTGGAGATTCTTTTAAAACGTTAACGTCACTAATCACTTATTTTTCTTTTAATTCTTCTCTTTCAGAGCTTAAACATATTTATAAACTCAGAAAAATAACAAAACCGTCAACCTTTTAGGAACCTTTCAACAAAATATTAGTATAACAATAAATTATTCAATACTTTCTCAGTTCCACTGTACACTTTCCTGTTAACAGATATCCAACCAGCCAATCACACGGCAGCATGTAGCCATGGAGACGTGGTGAAGACGACTTGCTGAAGTTCAGACTGAGCATCGAAAGAGGATGAAAGAGGATTTAAGAGACTTTGAACGTGGCATGGTTGTTGGTCTGAGTGTTTAGTGGGATGTGGTGGAACGGGAGATTCTCATCATGGATGCAGCCGACAAACCTGCAGCAACTGTGTGATGATGTCATGTTAATATGGAGAAAACCTCTGAGGAAGGTTTCCACCACCTGCTTCATCTATCACACCAGGATTAAAAAGGTCCGACCCGGTACTAGAAGGTGGTCCTGATGAAGAGGACGACCCGGTACTAGAAGGTGGACCTGATGAAGAGGAGGACCCGGTACTAGAAGGTGGTCCTGATGAAGAGGACGACCCGGTACTAGAAGGTGGACCTGATAAAGAGGACGACCCGGTACTAGAAGGTGGACCTGATGAAGAGGAGGACCCGGTACTAAAAGGTGGACCAGATGAAGAGGAGGATCCGGTACTAGAAGGTGGACCCGATGAAGAGGAGGACCCGGTACTAGAAGGTTGACCCGATGAAGAGGACGACCCGGTACGTGGACCAGATGAAGAGGAGGACCCGGTACTAGAAGGTGGACCCGATGAAGAGGAGGACCCGGTACTAGAAGGTTGACCCGATGAAGAGGACGACCCGGTACGTGGACCCGATGAAGAGGAGGACCCGGTTCTAGAAGGTGGACCCGATGGAGACGAGGATCCAGTAATAAAAGGTGGACCTGGTGAGGACCCGGTACTAGAAGGTGGACCCGATGAAGAGGACAACCCGGTACTAGAAGGTGGACCCGATGAAGAGGAGGATCCGGTACTAAAAGGTGGACCCGATGAAGAGGAGGACCCGGTACTAAAAGGTGGACCAGATGAAGAGGAGGATCCGGTACTAGAAGGTGGACCTGATGAAGAGGAGGACCCGGTACTAGAAGGTTGACCCGATGAAGAGGAGGACCCGGTACTAGGAGGATCTGGTACTAGAAGGTGGACCTGATATAGAGGAGGACCCGGTACTAGAAGGTGGACCTGATGAAGAGGAGGACCCGGTACTAGAAGGTGGACCTGATGAAGAGGAGGATCTGGTACTAGAAGGTGGACTTGATGAAGAGGAGGACCTGGTAATAGAAGGTGGACCTGATGAAGAGGAGAATCTGTTACTAGAAGGTGGACCTGATGAAGAGGAGGATCTGGTACTAGAAGGTGGACCTGATGAAGAGGAGGACCCGGTACTAGAAGGTGGACCTGATGAAGAGGACGACACGGTACTAGAAAGTGGACCTGATGAAGAGGAGGACCCGGTACTAAAAGGTGGACCAGATGAAGAGGAGGATCCGGTACTAGAAGGTGGACCCGATGAAGAGGAGGACCCGGTACTAGAAGGTTGACCCGATGAAGAGGACGACCCGGTACGTGGACCAGATGAAGAGGAGGACCCGGTACTAGAAGGTGGACCCGATGAAGAGGAGGACCCGGTACTAGAAGGTTGACCCGATGAAGAGGACGACCCGGTACGTGGACCCGATGAAGAGGAGGACCCGGTTCTAGAAGGTGGACCCGATGGAGACGAGGATCCAGTAATAAAAGGTGGACCTGGTGAGGACCCGGTACTAGAAGGTGGACCCGATGAAGAGGACAACCCGGTACTAGAAGGTGGACCCGATGAAGAGGAGGATCCGGTACTAAAAGGTGGACCCGATGAAGAGGAGGACCCGGTACTAAAAGGTGGACCAGATGAAGAGGAGGATCCGGTACTAGAAGGTGGACCTGATGAAGAGGAGGACCCGGTACTAGAAGGTTGACCCGATGAAGAGGAGGACCCGGTACTAGGAGGATCTGGTACTAGAAGGTGGACCTGATATAGAGGAGGACCCGGTACTAGAAGGTGGACCTGATGAAGAGGAGGACCCGGTACTAGAAGGTGGACCTGATGAAGAGGAGGATCTGGTACTAGAAGGTGGACTTGATGAAGAGGAGGACCTGGTAATAGAAGGTGGACCTGATGAAGAGGAGAATCTGGTACTAGAAGGTGGACCTGATGAAGAGGAGGATCTGGTACTAGAAGGTGGACCTGATGAAGAGGAGGACCCGGTACTAGAAGGTGGACCTGATGAAGAGGAGAATCTGGTAGTAGAAGGTGGACCTGATGAAGAGGAGGATCTGGTACTAGAAGGTGGACCTGATGAAGAGGAGGACCCGGTACTAGAAGGTGGACCTGATGAAGAGGAGGACCCGGTACTAGAAGGTGGACCTGATGAAGAGGAGAATCTGGTACTAGAAGGTGGACCTGATGAAGAGGAGAATCTGGTACTAGAAGGTGGACCTGATGAAGAGGAGGATCTGGTACTAGAAGGTGGACCTGATGAAGAGGAGGATCTGGTACTAGAAGGTGGACCTGATGAAGAGGAGGATCTGGTACTAGAAGGTGGACCTGATGAAGAGGAGGATCTGGTACTAGAAGGTGGACCTGATGAAGAGGAGGATCTGGTACTAGAAGGTGGACCTGATGAAGAGGAGGATCTGGTACTAGAAGGTGGACCTGATGAAGAGGAGGATCTGGTACTAGAAGGTGGACCTGATGAAGAGGAGGACCTGGTAACAGAAGGTGGACCTGATGAAGAGTGGGTGTACTGTAGAGTTGTCAGAGTCAAGTTTGGAACGTTTAAACGTCAGTCTAGCGGTTTTATTGTGAAGGTACAGACAGGAAACGCTGTCAGTTTGGTGTTTAGTAAACTTTACAGCTGTTTCTGTTCATATCTTGACATCTGGAGAAACATGAGAGAAACGAAGTCAGAGAGTGTGTAGCGAGACGCGGACATGGAGGACGACCTGGTCTCTGAGGATGATATCTGTAAGTAAGAGCTTCTCCTTCCTCTGCTCCACAGCCTGGATGTCCGAGAAAACCGTCTCTGTTCGTTTTCCGTTTTCTATCTTTCATCTAAAAATTCTGTTAATAACCAACAAGACAAGATGATAACCAAGACGACCTCAGCACACGCAGCAAACACACAGATTAGCTGGAAACGACACATTAAAGAACAGTTCCGCCTACTTTACCATGCAGCAGGTTATGTCTCCGTTTGGCTGTCGAGGACGCAAAATGAAGGGTTTAGTTAAAATTCCTGTCTATGAGGTGCATGCCAGTGTTTGCCGACTTCTCACTTCCAGTCCCTCCGTATGTGGTTTGTTTTTGCAGTACTGTGGTCTGAAAAGGATTTCCACGATGCTGCAAAAAGGAACGACACCGGGAAAATGCTGGAGCTGATCCAGAGGGGGGTGAATGTCAAAGCCAAGAACAAAGTAGGCGGCTGAAGTTCCAGGTAACAGGATCTCTGCAGCTTCACGGTCTGTTGGTAACTGGCTCGTGTGTTTGTGTGCGCAGTTGGAGCGTAAAGCGCTGCACTGGGCTGCAGGAGCTGGAAACGAACAAGCTCTCAGACTCCTGCTGGACCACGACCGAGATGTCGATGAGAGGGACACGGTATGTACATCAGTTAAAAGCTGAAAAAACTCGTTTCACCCACTGTAATCATTATCAGGACCACCTTGTAGTACCGGGTTTGACCCCTTTTTAATCCTGGTGTGCTTAGTTAGGGACATAAGTTAAGTAAATGAAATCTACAACCAGGGCTCTAAATGAACACCCTGCAAATGCACCAGCTTGCAGGCATAAATCAAACCTTACAATCACTTTGACAGGTGATTAGTTAGTGAAGCAAACGAGCTGAATTCCCTGCATCTCCGCAGATAGGAGCGGGATTCACCATACAGTCATAAAAGAAGGAGGGAGGCAGCTTCACAGGGAAAGACCAGGCAGCCGGATTTAGATGCAAACACGCTGGGAAAAGTGAAGAATTGGACAAAAACTGCAAAACAAGCAGCATCTGGCTGCATAAATGATGTCGGAGACTGAAGAGATGAGAACAAAATTTGTTTTTATAAAAATGATCCGTCACTATATCTAAAGTGTCCTGATATTTAGTTTGGCCTTTACTTCATTTATTAGCTGTGGTTCATTTAAAGGTTTATTAAAATGTTAATCAATAAAAACTCATTTTGTAACACAAATGTGTAAAAAGATTATTATAAAAACACCAATTAAAACATTTCTTACCAACGCAAAACCCATTCAGAACTTCTAAATAATCTGGATTATTTTCCCAGAAAAAATGTGCCTAGAGTAAATTCTGATTGCAACTGAAGTTAGCTGTTCTCCCCGTGTATGTACCAAAAGCAGTGTACATTTAGTAAATAATCAAATTAATTATTCATTTGTTCATGAACTTGAGTGTTTGAAGGCTTTTAGAATAAAATCTGGGATTTTACTGATATTTACTAAAACAATAAACAGCATGTGGTTAATGTGAATTCGTGAGGAGGAGAAACCTGCTTCCTCTCCTCTGCTTGCATGTAAACCTGCAGAACTGTGCTGCAGTTTCAGTGCTGTGAGGTAGAATGAGGCGGATGTTGACACAAGCAGGACGCCTGACACTCTGAGGTGAGACTGGCTGCTCTCAGCCTCTGCTCTTTGTAAATATTTATCCACAGTTTGGCATGAATGCTCTGCTTCTGGCTTCCTGGTTTGGTCACCTGAAGATCCTGCAGCTCCTGGTGTCCTCTGGAGCCAAGCTGAGCTGTGAAAATAAAGTAAGAGCTACTTCATTTGGTCAAACTATGAGGTTTTTATCAGAGTGATAGCTTACAGTCTGTCTCTGTGTTAGGATGGGCTGAGTATGCTGCACTGTGCTGCTCAGAGAGGCCACATCAGAGTCCTAGAGTTCATCATGGAGGACCTGGAAGACATCTGTCTGGACAGAGTTGACAAGGTGAAGTTTAGTTTTACCATCTGATCGAGAGAGAATCAGCCTTTCTTTCCACGTGTAGGAGCGTCATAACTCCGGCGGATGTGTCTCCAAGCAGGCAGGAAAGACAGCCCTTCACCTAGCTGCTGAACATGGACAGCTCCAAGCGGTGCACTTTCTCATTGGACTGGGTTGCTCACATACTTTGAAGGACAAGGTACTGCTGTAACACACACATGCTGTAACACACACACGCACCAACATACTGATGCACATCAGATCCCCACCTCTGCTCAAGCTAACAGATCCGTCAGACTCATCTATTGTCCTACTTCTGCCTCTAGTAGTTCCTCCTATAAAAAGTAGTTCCAGGGTGATGTTCAGCACGGTATAAAAAGTAGTTCCAGGGTGATGTTCAGCATGGTGTAAAAAGTAGTTCTAGGGTGATGTTCAGCAAGGCGTAAAAAGTAGTTCCAGGGTGATGTTTAGCATGGTGTAAAAAGTAGTTCCAGGGAGATGTTCAGCATGGTGTAAAAAGTAGTTCCAGGGTGATGTTCAGCATGGTATAAAAAGTAGTTCCAGGGTGATGTTCAGCATGGTGTAAAAAGTAGTTACAGGGTGATGTTCAGCAAGGTGTAAAAAGTAGTTCCAGGGTAATGTTCAGCATGGTGTAAAAAGTAGTTCCAGGGTGATGCTCAGCGTGGTGTAAAAAGTAGTTCCAGGGTGATGTTCAGCGTGGTGTAAAAAGTAGTTCCAGGGTGATGTTCAGCATGGTGTAAAAAGTAGTTCCAGGGTGATGTTTGCCGTGCTGTAAAAAGTAGTTCCAGGGTGATGTTCAGCACGGTGTAAAAAGTAGTTCCAGGGTGATGTTCAGCATGGTGTAAAAAGTAGTTCTAGGGTGATGTTCAGCAAGGCGTAAAAAAGTAGTTCCAGGGTGATGTTCAGCATGGTGTAAAAAGTAGTTCCAGGGTGATGTTCAGCATGGTGTAAAAAGTAGTTACACGGTGATGTTCAGCAAGGTGTAAAAAGTAGTTCCAGGGTGATGTTCAGCATGGTGTAAAAAGTAGTTCCAGGGTGATGCTCAGCGTGGTGTAAAAAGTAGTTCCAGGGTGATGTTCAGCGTGGTGTAAAAAGTAGTTCCAGGGTGATGTTCAGCATGGTGTAAAAAGTAGTTCCAGGGTGATGTTTGCCGTGCTGTAAAAAGTAGTTCCAGGGTGATGTTCAGCATGGTGTAAAAAGTAGTTCCAGGGTGATGTTCAGCACAGTGTAAAAAGTAGTTCCAGGGTGATGTTCAGCATGGTGTAAAAAGTAGTTCCAGGGTGATGTTCAGCAAGGCGTAAAAAGTAGTTCCAGGGTGATGTTCAGCATGGTGTAAAAAGTAGTTCCAGGGTGATGTTCAGCATGGTGTAAAAAGTAGTTCCAGGGTGATGTTCAGCACGATGTAAAAAGTAGTTCCAGGGTGATGTTCAGCATGGTGTAAAAAGTAGTTCCAGGGTGATGTTCAGCGTGGTGTAAAAAGTAGTTCCAGGGTGGTGTTCAGCATGGTGTAAAAAGTAGTTCCAGGGTCATGTTCAGCGTGGTGTAAAAAGTAGTTCCAGGGTGATGTTCAGCACGGTGTAAAAAGTAGTTCCAGGGTGATGTTCATCACGGTGTAAAAAGTAGTTCCAGGGTGGTGTTCAGCATGGTGTAAAAAGTAGTTCCAGGGTGATGTTCAGCGTGGTGTAAAAAGTAGTTCCAGGGTGGTGTTCAGCACGGTGTAAAAAGTAGTTCCAGGGTGATTTTCAGCATGGTGTAAAAAGTAGTTCCAGGGTGGTGTTCAGCACGGTGTAAAAAGTAGTTCCAGGGTGGTGTTCAGCACGGTGTAAAAAGTAGTTCCAGGGTGATGTTCAGCATGGTGTAAAAAGTAGTTCCAGGGTGGTGTTCAGCACGGTGTAAAAAGTAGTTCCAGGGTGGTGTTCAGCACGGTGTAAAAAGTAGTTCCAGGGTGGTGTTCAGCACGGTGTAAAAAGTAGTTTCAGGGTGATTTTCAGCATGGTGTAAAAAGTAGTTCCAGGGTGGTGTTCAGCACGGTGTAAAAAGTAGTTCCAGGGTGGTGTTCAGCACGGTGTAAAAAGTAGTTCCAGGGTGATGTTCAGCATGGTGTAAAAAAGTAGTTCCAGGGTGATGTTCAGCATGGTGTAAAAAGTAGTTCCAGGGTGATGTTCAGCACGGTGTAAAAAGTAGTTCCAGGGTGGTGTTCAGCATGGTGTAAAAAGTAGTTCCAGGGTGGTGTTCAGCATGGTGTAGCATCTTTTCTTCTAACATGTCTGGAAACGTCTGGGAAGTGAGGAGACCAGTTTCTGGAGTTTTAGGAGAGGAATGTTGTCCCATTCTGGTCTGATGCAGGATTCTAGTTGCTCTACAGTCCTGGACCTTGGTAGCTGGATTTCTGCTTCCATGATGCTCCAGGTGTTGTGTATTGGTGAAAGGTCTGGACTGCAGGCAGGCCAGTTCAGCAGCCGGTCTCTTCTCCTGTGAAGCCATGCTGCTGTGATGGATGCAGGATGTACTGGATCCTCTTTAGGACACGCCGTCCATGTTCTCCCGAAACTAGTTCACATCTTCATCCAGGTTTCCACTTTGCCTCAGACCATTTTAAATGAGTTTTGGTCCAGAGAAGACGGAAGAAGCTGGTTCTGGATCCTGTTCACATCTGGCTTCTTCTCTGCATGATGGAGCTTTAACCTGCACTTGTGGGTTTCAGGGTGAACTGTGTTCACAGACAGTGGTTTCTGGAAGTCTTCTTGAGTCTGATTCAAGATCCAAGATTCAAGAAATGTATTTGCCATTTTTGCACATAGGGACTCTTGTGCAGTCACTCAGGTGTCTATTTATACATCTATCTGAAGATTCAAGATTCAGGATCTTTATTGCCATTATGCCACACAACAAAATTTTGAGGAGTCTCTCGGCTTAAAGATATAAAAGTTATAAGAACACCCCTATATTTATAGAAAATGAGAGAATTCCCAGCAGACAGTCATATTTACAGGCTGGATAAATGCATCCTGGTGCAAGGATGGAGGTCTGTGTGTGTGTGTGTGTGTGTGTGTGTGTGTGTGTGTGTGTGTGTGTGTGTGTGTGTGTGTCTGCGTGTGTGTTTGTGTGTGTGTGCTTGTGTGTTGGGATGGGGGGATGGTGGTGGTGGTTGTTGGCGGCTGCAATGCGTCCGGCCCTCTTCTGGACTCGGGTGGTGTAGATGGAGTCCAGATCCGGTAGTCGGCGGTGTAAGTGTAGATATTTTTTTTGGTGTATGCCATTTTCAGGTTTTGGGTGTATGTACAGTTAGTATGGATCCTACAAAATGTTTTATTAATGAGACCGCTATTCTCTTCCTTAAATCACCTAAAGCTAAATAACTCTAACACACACACCCACAACTGTGTGTGGGGACGGCTGCGGGCCGGGTTCCTGGTTGTCATGTCTGGCTGTGTATTGTGATCATAGGAGGAGAACACAGCCATGCATCTTGCAGCAAAAGAAGGACATACAGAGATCCTGCAGAAGATCGTGGAGACCGGCGTCGATGTGGACGAGAGGAACGTAGTGAGTATCTGGATCAGACCTGCACACGTCAAGAGCTTCTTTCCATTTCTCACTTTTAACTTTGCATATTTCAAGAATATTTCGATTTTTTTCCACCAGAGAATTTTAAATATAAACCGTTTTTCTCCTTGCTTTGGAGAAAATGTAAATATAATTAATTCAATTTTTAATTGAACTTTTAATTTTTATTAACCCTTAAAACTCATCTAGATCCCCTATCTGTTCTACTGGTATCATGATCACCAGTGTTTCATGAGCGGTGGTGTGTAGCTCTGTGGGGTAAATGTGATGGGTATTTAACCTGTGATGACTTCAAAACCCACCAAAAAAGTCACCGAGAGGCTGAAGTTGGGCCTTTCCTCTTTGTCCGACGCGCACATTAAAACATCCGCTGGGATCCAAAATTATATGTTTTATAACTTTATTGCAAAAGAATAAATTTAACTTAATACAACGTGTACTAACTTAATCTAAAGGCAAAGAAATAAATCACAGCGATTAGCTAAGGTGGCGGTCAACAAAGAATACGGCAACCCACACACCCTCTCTCTACCAGACCAAAACGCACACACACATCACAAGTGTCTTAATTAAACTAGAGAACCACCGCCCATAACCAAGTGACCAACCCAAACCATAATCACTGTAATAAACTAATACAAAACAACCCAATAAACAGAAAATACAACATTTAACATTCTTAATATTTATGGCTCCCACATAACCCTTTAGCTGATCTACGGAAGTTTTCCAGCATTTCTATCCGTCCAGGAAGTTTACAATCCAGCCACTAAATGTAGTTTTATTCAGAGACTCTATCTGGTAAATCCACAATGATCCATGATAACAGCATTATTTATCACATTTCATCATAAAAACATCACCATCACTACTATGTTGCTAAGAGACCTCTATTTAGACCTGGACATGATGATGAAGCCACTTCCTGTCAGACTTTCCACCAATCAGACTGGTTTATACTGGGATTAAAAACTCCAGCTGCTACAGACTGGTTATATATAAAATAAAAATATAAAAAGCAACAAATGGTTCGGAGTTTTAAGGGCTGAGAATAAAAGTCCAGATCTCTGACTGATCCGGAGACTGAGGCCACTGCAGCATCATCTTTGCTGTTGGATTTAGGTCTTAGGGATGTTGAGCCGCCGCCCTGTTTCACTGCTGATGAGAAACCTAGAAAACATTTTTAAAAAAATTCTGTGAATGAGGAGTAGGAAGCAGCAGTGCAGAAGAGACTTCAGTCTACATTTCGTACTTCATTCTTTCATTAGATTATATTAAATAAATGATATTATATTGATAACATAGCCACGAATTAATCATTTGTAATTTACCTTAAAAATCTGGCTTTTACTGTTTACAGAAAGTGTCCTGAAGGGTGAAAGAGATTCTTTGGTGTGTTTTGTCATGGCAGAACAGAGCGTTATGTGGATTTAAATGTCCATGTTATGTTTCAGGATGGCCTTACAGCTCTGCACATGGCCGCTGATGGAGGTCACTATGAGTGTGTCAAGCTGCTGCTGGATTCTGGCTGTAACGTCAACGCACAAACCAATGTATGTCTGCTCATTTTAGCTGCTTAGACATGCATTTATTTTATTTTTTCTTTAAGCTTCTAACATGTTTTCTTGTGTCTGCAGAGGAATATGAATGCTCTGCATTACGTGGCCCAGCATGGCTTTGCTAGAGAGGCCAGCTTGCTGCTGGAGGCAGGGATCAGCGTAGATGCTGTAGATGATGTAAGTAACGTTGAGGGTCTTTTTCATCTCCTGACTTCCCTGAAATGTAGAGATGAAGGACAAATTAGGTTAATACTATATACTCTGTATAAAAAAGAAATCAGTGACTCTAGATGTCCTTTAAGTTTCTCTGTATTGTTCCTGATAAATAAATGAATAAATAAATAATTAAATAAATACTGTAAATGTGATCTAAAATATTCATTATTTATATTACATTTAACCACTAAATGCCTACATTCCATTAATTTACAATTATATCACAAAAAAGTAACAGTATGCGGTGAGAAAGATTAAAGTAAATAATACTAAATAAATAGAAAATATATAATATTTAAAAAAATAGATAAACAGAAATAAAAAAAGTTAGCAGTTTTTTTATTTTTTTATTTTTTTTAGCTAAAATAGATGAGATGGGGTTGAAGAAATATGGAGGTATTTTCTTTCTCTCAACTTTCTCTTCTGTGTCTCTCTGACTCCACGTCTGCATGAAAATAAAATTAACGTCTGTCACAGTCAAACATGTTAACTTGGACATCTCTGTTACAGTCAAACATGTTAACGTGGACATCTCTGTTACGCTCAAACATGTTAACGTGGACATGTCTGTTACAGCCAAACATGTTAAAGTGGACACGTCTGTTACAGCCAAACATGTTAATGTGGACATGTCTGTTAAAGCCAAACATGTTAAAGTGGACATGTCTGTTACAGCCAAACATGTTAAAGTGGACATGTCTGTTAAAGCCAAACATGTTAACGTGGACACGTCTGGTACAGCCAAACATGTTAAAGTGGACATGTCTGTTACAGCCAAACATGTTAAAGTGGACATGTCTGTTAAAGCCAAACATGTTAATGTGGACACGTCTGTTACAGCCAAACATGTTAATGTGGACATGTCTGTTAAAGCCAAACATGTTAACGTGGACACGTCTGTTACAGCCAAACATGTTAATGTGGACATGTCTGTTAAAGCCAAACATGTTAATGTGGACACATCTGTTACAGCCAAACATGGTAATGTGGACATGTCTGTTACAGTCAAACATGTTAACGTGGACATCTCTGTTACAGCCAAACATGTTAACGTGGACATCTCTGTTACAGCCAAATATGTTAACGTGGACATCTCTGTTACAGCCAAACATGTTAACGTGGACATCTCTGTTACAGCTAAACATTTTAACGTGGACATGTCTGTTACAGCCAAACATGTTAACGTGGACATGCCTGTTACAGCCAAACATGTTAAAGTGGACATGTCTGTTACAGCCAAACATGTTAAAGTGGACATGTCTGTTAAAGCCAAACATGTTAACGTGGACACGTCTGTTACAGCCAAACATGTTAAAGTGGACATGTCTGTTAAAGCCAAACATGTTAACGTGGACACGTCTGTTACAGCCAAACATGGTAATGTGGACATGTCTGTTACAGTCAAACATGTTAATGTGGACATGTCTGTTAAAGCCAAACATGTTAACGTGGACACGTCTGTTACAGCCAAACATGTTAATGTGGACATGTCTGTTAAAGCCAAACATGTTAATGTGGACACATCTGTTACAGCCAAACATGGTAATGTGGACATGTCTGTTACAGTCAAACATGTTAACGTGGACATCTCTGTTACAGCCAAACATGTTAACGTGGACATCTCTGTTACAGCCAAATATGTTAACGTGGACATCTCTGTTACAGCCAAACATGTTAACGTGGACATCTCTGTTACAGCTAAACATTTTAACGTGGACATGTCTGTTACAGCCAAACATGTTAACGTGGACATGCCTGTTACAGCCAAACATGTTAAAGTGGACATGTCTGTTACAGCCAAACATGTTAAAGTGGACATGTCTGTTAAAGCCAAACATGTTAACGTGGACACGTCTGTTACAGCCAAACATGTTAAAGTGGACATGTCTGTTAAAGCCAAACATGTTAACGTGGACACGTCTGTTACAGCCAAACATGGTAATGTGGACATGTCTGTTACAGTCAAACATGTTAATGTGGACATGTCTGTTAAAGCTAAACATGTTAATGTGGACATGTCTGTTACAGCCAAACATGTTAAAGTGGACATGTCTGTTAAAGCCAAACATGTTAACGTGGACACGTCTGTTACAGTCAAACATGTTAAAGTGGACATGTCTGTTAAAGCCAAACATGTTAACGTGGACACGTCTGTTACAGCCAAACATGTTAATGTGGACATGTCTGTTAAAGCCAAACATGTTAATGTGGACACATCTGTTACAGCCAAACATGTTAATGTGGACACGTCTGTTAAAGCCAAACATGTTAATGTGGACACGTCTGTTAAAGCCAAACATGTTAACGTGGACATCTCTGTTACAGCCAAACATTTTAACATGGATATGTCTGTTACAGCCAAACATGTTAACGTGGACATGTCTGTTACAGCCAAACATGTTAAAGTGGACATGTCTGTTAAAGCCAAACATGTTAATGTGGACATGTCTGTTAAAGCCAAACATGTTTACGTGGACATGTCTGTTACAGCCAAACATGTTAACGTGGACATGTCTGTTACAGCCAAACATGTTAAAGTGGACATGTCTGTTAAAGCCAAACATGTTAATGTGGACATGTCTGTTAAAGCCAAACATGTTTACGTGGACATGTCTGTTACAGTCAAACATGTTAAGGTGGACACGTCTGTTACAGCCAAACATGTTAATGTGGAAATGTCTGTTAAAGCCAAACATGTTAAAGTGGACATGTCTGTTAAAGCCAAACATGTTAACGTGGACATGTCTGTTACAGCCAAACATGTTAAAGTGGACACGTCTGTTACATCTAAACATGTTGATGTGGACACGTCTGTTACATCTAAACATGTTGATGTGGACACATCTGTTACATCTAAACATGTTAATGTGGACACGTCTGTTACATCTAAACATGTTGATGTGGACACGTCTGTTACATCTAAACATGTTGATGTGGACACGTCTGTTACACCTAAACATGTTAACGTGGACACGTCTGTTACAGCTAAACATGTCGATGTGGACACCTGTGTTACATCTAAACATGTCGATGTGGACACGTCTGTTACATCTAAACATGTTGATGTGGACACGTCTGTTACATCTAAACATGTTGATGTGGACACGTCTGTTACATCTAAACATGTTGATGTGGACACGTCTGTTACACCTAAACATGTTAACGTGGACACATCTGTTACAGCTAAACATGTCGATGTGGACACGTCTGTTACATCTAAACATGTCGATGTGGACACGTCTGTTACATCTAAACATGTTGATGTGGACACGTCTGTTACACCTAAACATGTTGATGTGGACACGTCTGTTACATCTAAACATGTTGATGTGGACACGTCTGTTACACCTAAACATGTTGATGTGGACACGTCTGTTACACCTAAACATGTTGATGTGGACACGTCTGTTACATCTAAACATGTTGATGTGGACACGTCTGTTACACCTAAACATGTTGATGTGGACACGTCTGTTACATCTAAACATGTAAATGTGGACACGTCTGTTACAGCTAAACATGTTGATGTGGACACGTCTGTTAGAGCTAAACATGTCGATGTGGACACGTCTGTTACATCTAAACATGTTGATGTGGACACCTGTGTTACATCTAAACATGTCGATGTGGACACGTCTGTTACATCTAAATATGTTGATATAGACACGTCTGTTACAGCTAAACATGTCGATGTGGACACGTCTGTTACATCTAAACATGTTGATGTGGACACGTCTGTTACAGCTAAACATGTTGATGTGGACACGTCTGTTACATCTAAACATGTCGATGTGGACACGTCTGTTACATCTAAACATGTTGATGTGGACACGTCTGTTACATCTAAACATGTTGATGTGGACACGTCTGTTACATCTAAACATGTTGATGTGGACACGTCTGTTACATCTAAACATGTTGATATAGACACGTCTGTTACATCTAAACATGTTGATGTGGACAGCAGAATATTAACCTCACATTTGCAAAAACAAACAAAAAAAAAGATAAAAATCAAATTCATTAATTTCATTAATTTATTTTTCATTCACTGTCATTTCTGCAATGATTTTATATTATGTATTTTCATTTTTTAACTTTTTAAAACATTTATTCCAGTCTGTATAATTTTATTTCTTTTTTTTTTCCTGTATTTGGTCTTATTTTTTATATAATTATAAATAAATTTATGTAATAAGCGTTTAAGTTAGTGATCGCGGCTCTTCTTATTATATATATTAATTATATATTATATATATATATTAGATTATAATAATTTTATTACATGATGGGTTTTTTTACAGCAACACATCACAGCGCTCCACTTAGCCGTGTTCAGCAACCACTCAGAGGTCGTTCGGCTGCTTATAGATACTGAGTGTGACCTGGATGTTCCCGACCGTGTGAGTATCAAACAACCAATATGAAGGCTGAATTCCAGACTGTGAATGATTGACAGATCAGTGTGTGTTGTGGATGACAGAGGCAGCAGACGGCGTTGCATATAGCAGCAGAGCATGGCTGGCAGGACCTGGCTGAGATGATGCTCATATCTGGTGTTAACCTCAACCTGACAGACAAGGTACCTCACAGCTCCACTTCACTCTGAATGTAACAGGGTAAATAGTGTTATTCCACTTGCCACTGTTATTATTATCATTATATTGTACTGTGGTGGTTTGCTCTTGGGCGTGTCCGCCTTGGTGCTGGCGTATTTACGTCATCAGCTGCGTCTGATGTTTGCCAGTATTGAGACGGATACGGTCGAGGTAAGTCGGGTCTTTTAGCGGTCCGTTTGTGGGAGTACTTCTAAGGTTATGGAAGTCTATAATGAACATTTGTGTATAGAGCACATTGTATAGCTGCTCCTGAAGTAGGCTAATACTGTTTAACTATTGAGCAGCGGCAGTTGCTAGCTTAAAGTGCCGCTTCTGAACGTGCTAACTGTTCCAGCATTAAGTCGCTCCCATTTCTCGACAGTGTGTGAATGACCCGGCTGCAGGCTAACCGCTCCTGATCAGCACTCTTGTATTTTGTACAGGTAATTGTGTGATTTGTTCACTGTATGAGATGTTTGCCAGTATTGAGACGGATACGGTCGAGTGTGTGAATGACCCGGCTGCAGGCTAACCGCTCCTGATCAGCACTTTTGTATTTTGTACAGAATAAATGGTCAATGCAGAAGGGGGCAAGTCTCTGTCTCAGTACCTTCAACAAACAAAAAAAACACAACGCAGAGTAAGACTACAAGAAAAGACTAACCCTGTCAGAACCAGGTCTGACACGGTTACACTGGTGCCGTGACCCGTTCGGCTTCTTCCTTCGTCGGGACGGGGCCCGCCTATCACCTGGTACGGTTGCTGTGCAGCGAACCTGTTCGCGCCGAAAGAGAGGTGCAGCGGCTGGATCAGAGACAACTCGGCGCGCATGATCACGTGGTTTCTTCAGGACACTTCGTCTCATCGTCCTCTCTCGCCATTGGCTGTGATGACACCTCGGATCATCGCTCTCTCTCGCCATTGGCTGTGGTAACAGACTGCAACCCGTGGGGTGCTGCAGCTGCCATTCTGTGTGTGGCTGTGGAAGTCGGGTCTGTAAAACCAGCGGGCCCTAGATATATATATATATATATATTTTTTTTTTTTTTTTTTTTTTTCTTTCTGCGGAGGCGTGTCCTTATAGTGATTGTCTGGTTTAGCAGACTGGGTTATTAAAGAGTTTTTTTTTATTATTTTTTTGTTTTTTTTATGAGCAAAGAGCTTGTCTGATTTGGGTATAATTACTGGACTTGGACAGAAAACAAAAGGAATTTTTTTTTTTTTTCTTTTCTTTCAAAAATATAAAAAAAAAAGAAAAAAAAATTTAAAAAGTTTTGTAAAAAAAAAAAAAAAATTTTTTTTTTTTGCTTATTTGGTGTATTGGGAGAGCGAGTGTGATTCGTGCATGATGGACAATGACTTGGTGTTTGGTAGAGGGCGGGGTTCACTGATGTCCACCCCCCTTCCGTGGGTTGGCAGGGGCAGAGCTACGTTCATGCTCTCTCCCGGTGTATCACCTCCAGGTCCCAGTGTTAGGAATCTGGTGGGGGATGTTGGCAGCTCTGGGGACACAGACCATGATGCGCTGCGTGCGCAGGTTACACAAGGTGGGGAGGCATCGGGCCATTACCTGGCTGGTGTGGCTGCACAGATCGGCCTCTCTATAGGTGAGTCAATTGCTTCGTGTCTGGAGTCTCGTTTGGGCTCCGGGCTGGGATCTAGCTCTGTGGGCCCCAGTGGTAACACTATTACGGATCCATCCTTGTTAAATGTGATGATAAGGTCAGAGGCCAAGGAACCCATTGGGTTTAGAGGGGACGGGCGTGATGGACATACCGTTCAAGAGTGGGAGGAAATGATGATGGCGTACATGAAGAAAAGGGGGGTCCCAGTTGCTGATCAGTCTGAAGAGGTGCTGAGTAAGCTCAGCGGGAGGGCTCGGGAGGTTGTGAAAGTGGGCATTCGTAGTAAGCCACGGTTATCCCTTTCTGGGGGCCCAGATCCCATTTTCGAGATTTTAAAGCAGCACTTCAGTGACACTATTTCTTCAGGGATGCCTCTGGCTGACTTTTACGCCACATTACCCAAGGAAAGGGAAGACCCCTTCGATTACTGGCTGCGGCTGAACGGAGCAATGGACACGACAGAGGACTGTCTTAAGAGGCAGGGTAAATTATTTGAGGACTTGCCCCGTGATTTAACAGCCATGTTTATTAAAAACTGCCCCGACCCAGAGCTGTCGTTGATCTTCAAGTGTAAACCCCTGGCTCAGTGGTCTGTTGCAGAGGTACATGAGAGGCTCGTGGAGCACCGTGGTGGCAATACACGGACGCCTCCGGTTAGGTTGCCTGCTTCAGTGCCCGTGCAGCAGCAGGAAGTGAGGTCATGCGAGCAGCGTTCACCATCAACGGGAGCTTCAGCGCAGCCTTCTGAAGTCCGCTGTTCTGACGGCTCTGGGGACCGGCTTGAGCGTCTCATTAGCATGCTGGAGCGGATGTTGGTTCAGCAGCCGAAGGACAGTGAGATACTGGGGAGGGGAGGGAATCGTGGTCTCCCAAATCGGGTACTGAGAAGCAGAACCGCTGCTCCTTGTGCTATCTGTGGTGAAGGGGAGCACACAACTTACTACCATTGTAGAGCGAATCGGTTGTGTTTCAGTTGCTACTCACCTGCTCATGCACGAGCAGCTTGTCACGGAGCTTTAGCCACCGGACGGGAAGGTGGGAACCCATCGGCTCAGGTGATGGGAAACTAACTGGCCTACATTCAGAGGGGGAAAATGTTGGGCCAACGAAAGAGCCCCCAGTGTGTGTTGAGAATGATGGAGATTTGGAAGCAGTCTATCAGACTGTGTGCGAGGAGAGAGATTTGGGGCGCAGACCAGTCCTCCAAAACACGCAGAGGTTGAAAGCGCACGACAGTCTGTTTTATGAGACTGTGATGTTGGGTGGTAAATTACCCACAAGAGCGATGATAGATACGGGCTCAATGGTCTGTACATTAAGCGCTAAAGTGATTCCAAGACTGTATGAATGTGATGTCCTTAAGGGAAACGTTTTGGACCCCACTGATGTAGTCTTAGTGGGTTGTGGTGGATCCAAAACGGTTCCCACTGGTATGTGTGAACTAGAAGTGGAGGTTTACGGCTGCAGGATGATAGTCCCGACTCTGGTTGTTGATGGCCAGAGCGATGATATCATTCTGGGCAGTAACATGTTGCGTTACCTGCTTCAGCAGTTAAGATCCAAGCAGGGTGGGCAGATCGGTGGTTCCTCCACACCCGCAGATGGGAGCGGCTCTGAGAAGAGGCTCCTCAGTATGTTGGCTGGAGTGGAGGAGTGCACTGAGAATCTGCCTGACAAAATGGGTACTGTGAAAACCAAAAGAGCGATCGTGCTGGAGCCGCTAACCGAGCACCTGGTGTGGGGGCATCTGCAAGGGAGTGGCATGCAAGCTGGCAGTGCTGTCATGATGGAACCAACCGGTGCTGGGGCGGTCCCCAGATCAGTGATGGTAGGCAGGACGGTCGCGGTCCTGAGGGAAGATGGGTGGCTGCCAGTGAAGGTGGTTAACCCGTTTAACAAGTGCGTCACCTTAAAGAAAAACACCAGACTGGCTGATGTGTTCTTGTGCGTAGCGTTAGAGGGGTTGGGCGCACCAGAATCGTCTGAGGGCTCTGGTACTGCGATCGGTCAGCACAGACAGGTGTCGGGTGGGAGCTCAGGTGCGGGTGTAGATGATCATAGCCTGGTCACGGAGGTCTCCAGTCTTCCCGATCACCATCTCTCCGGGGAGTGGAAAGATCACTCGGACCCGTTGCATGCATCTTTGCACGCTCTGGGGTTGTCCGATATTGACATTGACTCATGTGAAGTGTCGCAAGCTGGAAAAGAGAGGCTAGTTGGTCTCATCGCGGAGTTCCAGTCAATTTTCTCCAGAGATAAGCTGGACTGTGGGAAGGCAACTGGTTGTCTTCACCGGATTCGGATGGTTGATGAAAGGCCGTTTCGCCTTCCATGCAGGCGCGTCCCTCCGACACAGTACGAGAAGCTTCGACAGGTGTTGGATGAGATGGAGGAAAAAGAGATCATCCGGAAGTCTAGTAGTGAGTTTGCATCTCCGCTAGTGTTGGTATGGAAGAAGTCAGGAGATTTGAGGATCTGCAATGACTTTCGTTGGCTTAATGCCAGGACGGTGAAAGACGCGCACCCCCTGCCACATCCTGCGGATGCCTTGGCGGCGCTGGGCGGCAATGCATTTTTTTCAACAATGGACCTCACATCTGGGTACTACAACGTTGAGGTGCACGAGGACGATCGGAAGTTCACCGCGTTCACATCTCCATTTGGGCTGTACGAGTATAATCGAATGCCCCAAGGGCTGTGTAACAGTCCAGCGACGTTTATGAGGATGATGATGAGTGTGTTTGGGGATCAGAACTTCCTTAGTCTCCTGTGCTACCTAGATGATGTGTTGGTGTTTGCCCCCACCGAAGCCCTGGCTTTGAAGAGGTTGGAAATAGTCTTCAAGCGCCTTAGCGCTAACAACTTGAAGCTGGCTCCGAAGAAGTGTCATTTTCTGAGGAGGTCGGTGAAGTTTTTGGGCCATATTGTGACCGCTGATGGCATTAGCTCGGACCCGGAGAAGGTCGCTGCTATCGCGTCACTGGCGGAAGCGGATTTGATGGAAGACCGGTCGGACGTTCCGTCTCCACGAAAGATCCGGTCGTTCCTAGGGATGGTAGTGTTCTACCAACAGTTTATTGAGGGGTGTTCGTCCCTGGCTAAGCCACTGTTTGGGTTGGCGTCAGGCGTCAAGGGTCCCCGGGGAAAAGGGAGGAAGGGGCGCCTTAGCAAGAGGAGAGTGCTCCAAGCAGGTGACTGGACTGAAGAGTGCAGCCGGTCCTTTAGTCGGCTGAAGCAGGCTTTGCTGGACCAAGTCCTTCTGGCGCATCCAGACTTTGAGAAGCCCTTTTTGTTAGCTGTGGATGCGTCGATGAATGGTCTCGGGGCTGTGCTGTCGCAGGTTCCAGCAGATGGGTCAGTAGCCAGACCCATTGCGTTTGCGAGCAAGTCCCTCAGTCACGCACAATCCAGGTACCCGGCGCACAGGCTGGAGTTTTTTGCGCTAAAGTGGGCTGTGTGTGATAAATTCCACCATTGGCTGAGAGGTCATGAATTTACAGTCTGGACGGATAACAACCCTCTGACTTATATCCTGTCCAAGCCGCGCTTGGATGCTTGTGAGCAGAGGTGGATCGCAAAGTTGGCGCCCTTCCAGTTTGGCATTAGGTACATACCTGGTCCCCAGAACATTGTGGCCGATGCTTTGAGCCGGGAGCCGTTCGTCCGGAACGCTGTGTCTCATCGGTTGACCAGAGTTGGGTATGGGGATCTCCTGACAGACGCAGCAGCTGTGTGTGCGTATGGTGTGCGGGAGGCGTTCCTCTGCTCTGCTCATCCCAGGGACAAGGCTGCGGACGGGTGCAGGCCTGTGGCCCAAGAGGGTTCCGTCGGTCCAGTGACTGGGACTATGGCGGCAGATGAAGTTTCAGCAGTTCTTCAGGCGCACGTCCCAGCCGAAATTAGGATGTGTCATCAGGCTCTTCTCCTGCCACACTTCCCGCAGGCGGTGCAGCCCCCAGACTATTCTGGTCTTAAAGTCATCTCTCATGAGGACCTGCAGGACAAACAATGTTCTGATGCAGTCCTGTGTAGGGTGCGCTTCTACGTGGAACGGGGTAGGAGACCGTCACGGAGAGAGCGAGTTAAAGAGCTGCTGGAGGTCAATGGGCTCCTGAGAGCCTGGGGCAAGTTGACAATCAGGGACGGTATTTTGTACCGTGTGGCAAAGAACGTGCTGACAAAGAGCAAAACCTACCTGTATGTGGTCCCTTCATCGTTGAGGCTCAGAGTTCTGAGAGGGGTTCATGATGAGGCAGGACACCAGGGTCAACAGCGGACGCTGTACCTGGTGAGACAGAGGTTTTATTGGTTGGGGTTGTACAAGGATGTGGTGGAGTATGTGCAACGCTGCAGACGGTGTGTGGTGGCGAAGTCGCCAGACCCGGAGGCGAGAGCTCCGCTGGAGAACATTAGGACGTCTGAACCCATGGAACTGGTGTGTGTGGACTTCTGGTCGGCCGAAGACTCTTCCAATAAGTCTTTGGATGTCTTGGTAGTGACCGATCATTTTACCAAGATGGCCCATGCATTCTTATGTCCAAACCAGTCAGCGAAAGCAGTGGCACACCAACTTTGGCACAACTACTTCTCGATTTATGGCTTTCCCAAGAGAGTTCATTCGGACCAGGGGGCCAATTTTGAGAGTGCCTTAATCGCTGAGCTGTTGGATGTTGCTGGGGTTCAGAAGTCGCACACCACGGCTTATCATCCCATGGGGAATGGCTCCTGTGAGAGAATGAACAGGACGCTGGGAAACATGATCCGTGCTCTACCACCAAAGGCTAAGCAGAAGTGGCCCACAGCGCTGAAATCTCTCACTTTTGCTTACAACTGTACGGTTCATGAGACGACTGGCTACCCGCCGTTTTTGCTTATGTTTGGGCGTGTTCCACGGTTGCCTGTGGACCTGGTCTTTGGCTCTGCCTTGGACGTCCCAGAGGTCTCTGATTATGACCGGTACGTTCAGTCGTTGCGGACAGAGCTTAAGGAGGCCATTGACGTGGTGCAGGCGACGGCATTGAAGCAGTTGCAGCGCCATGCTGAGCTGTACAATAGGAAAGTAAGAGGGGCACCTGTAGAGGTGGGAGATAGAGTGTTGCTGGCGAACAAGGGGGAGCGTGGGAAGAGGAAGCTGGCTGACCGTTGGGAAAACGTGGTTTATGTGGTTACGGGGATACGTGAAGAGAGTCATACCTTCAAGATCCGAAACCCGTCCACGGGTCAGGAAAAGGTGGTTCACCGCAACCTGATTATGCCAGTGAATTTCCTTCCAGTGTGTGAGCTGGCTTCTGAGGGCGAAGTGGAGGGTTCGTCCTTCTCTGATTCGGGTGATCTTGAGGTGGAAGGAGCATCAGTAGGCGTGTCAGAGGACTCTTTGGATTATAGGACCAGAGTGTGGGTGTCCAGTTTACCGTCAGTGTCTTCTGGGGGTACTGTTATGGAAGGGTTGGCTCTGGAAGCTGACGAGGATACGGGTGTTCCGAGTAGTGATGGGGTGTCCCTGTTGGCCCCTCCTTCTACATGGGATCATGTGGAGACTGTCGTGGAGTCTGACACGGTGCATGTATCTGTTCCTGTGGAAGGGGATCAGTCAGGCGAGCCTGGCATGCAGCATGTGGACTCTTCACAGATGGAAATGTCCACGGCTGTGGAGGGTGCGTCTGTTCAGGACGTCAGGAGCCGTGTAATGTCGCGGGCTGGACGGCTGTTCAAGCCCGTGAATCGGCTGATAGAAATGATGCACCAAAGGTGCGAGGTGGCATCTTAGTTTTTTTTCTTTTCTTTTCGGCTGCCATATTTGATTGTGGTGTTGCCGATATGCACTGGATGCTTTGTGCTGTTTTCTGTTTTGTTTATTTGCGTCTGGTCGGTGTGGCTACACGGACTTACTGTGTTGGACATGGTGTATAAAATGTGTGACAGGCATGTTTTAGCTCTATGAGTGGGATGAGGCTTGGCCAGCCTTCTTCTTCATTCTGACTCCTTTGGGGTAGTTTTTGACTGAGTTCTTTTTGTGTGTCCAACGGGGTGGTTCTCTATGTAGTATGTGACAGTATGCAAATGTTTTGTAATATGACTACGGATGTTGTTGCCTGTACTTGTTATGTTAAGGAATGCTGATCAATTTTTTTTTTGGTGTGCAAGTGGAATTTAGCGGGGGGGAATGTAACAGGGTAAATAGTGTTATTCCACTTGCCACTGTTATTATTATCATTATATTGTACTGTGGTGGTTTGCTCTTGGGCGTGTCCGCCTTGGTGCTGGCGTATTTACGTCATCAGCTGCGTCTGATGTTTGCCAGTATTGAGACGGATACGGTCGAGGTAAGTCGGGTCTTTTAGCGGTCCGTTTGTGGGAGTACTTCTAAGGTTATGGAAGTCTATAATGAACATTTGTGTATAGAGCACATTGTATAGCTGCTCCTGAAGTAGGCTAATACTGTTTAACTATTGAGCAGCGGCAGTTGCTAGCTTAAAGTGCCGCTTCTGAACGTGCTAACTGTTCCAGCATTAAGTCGCTCCCATTTCTCGACAGTGTGTGAATGACCCGGCTGCAGGCTAACCGCTCCTGATCAGCACTCTTGTATTTTGTACAGGTAATTGTGTGATTTGTTCACTGTATGAGATGTTTGCCAGTATTGAGACGGATACGGTCGAGTGTGTGAATGACCCGGCTGCAGGCTAACCGCTCCTGATCAGCACTTTTGTATTTTGTACAGAATAAATGGTCAATGCAGAAGGGGGCAAGTCTCTGTCTCAGTACCTTCAACAAACAAAAAAAACACAACGCAGAGTAAGACTACAAGAAAAGACTAACCCTGTCAGAACCAGGTCTGACACGGTTACATGAACACCACACTTCCCAGAATGTTTCCCAACAAATTTTTGGCCCAAGGTTTGCCTTGACTTATGGCTGTGAGTGTAGTTGCCAGAACTCAGTCACATGACCATGAATTGTAATTGTAATAATCTAAGGAAGGCTTCCAATATTACGACCACTTCTGGCCCACAAAATACTTGCTGTAATCCACGTCCAGGTCAGATACTGACATCTGGTCCTCTTCTGTCCCACAGACCACTTAACTGTGCCAGAAGTGGTCCACAGTCGGCCCAAACATGTCTGCTATTTGGGCTGTTGAACTGATACTGAGAATATTGGCCCAGCTGCAACATTGTCCTCTACCAGTTATGAGAGCTGCATTCAGACATGTTATGATAAAAAAAAAATCTGGTTAAAATGAATGAACAAAACAACAATTAATTCCAGTATCAGTAGAAATAATTCAAGAGAGCCATGTGTTCTAATATCATCTTTTATAGTTAATAATCTTTTCTGTGATGTACACAGCAGGGGAAATCATGTCTGGAGGTGGCAGCAAGAGGAAACCATGTGATTCTGGTTGACATGATCATCAAAGCTGACCGCTTTTATAAATGGGAGAAGGTTAGTGTGGTTTTTAGCAGAACGAGCCAAAATAACAGATTCAGTTTTCTCCCATGAACCTGCATGTTGCATTTAATTATATTTTGTTAGATCGAATAACAAGAGTAGAAATCTACAAAAACTAAATTTGTATAAGAATGAGAATGTTGTGTTTGTCCTGATTATTTTTTTCACGTTGCTTCTACTTTTTTTTCCCAGAGTGCTTTTGGTTTTTCTTCCTCCCATTTGCTTTGTGTTCTCTAAACAGTTGGAACATCGTGTGTTCCAGTGGGAGCAGATGTTGCTCTGAAACCTCCATGTACTTTTCAGCATTGATGGAGCTTCACAGATGTGGAAGCTGCCCACGTCATAGGCACTAATGCAGCCCCATCCCATCAGAGATGCAGCTCTTCACCTATCCACTGATAACAAGCTGGATGCTCCCTCTCCTCTTTAGTCTGCAGGACACGCCGTCCATGCTTTCCACAAACTACTTCACATCTTCATCCAGGTTTCCACTTTGCCTCAGACCATTTTAAATGAGCTTTGGTCCAGAGAAGACGGAAGAAGCTGGTTCTGGATCCTGTTCACATCTGGCTTCTTCTCTGCATGATGGAGCTTTAACCTGCATTTGTGGGTTTCAGGGGGAACTGTGTTCACAGACAGTGGTTTCTGGAAGTCTTCCTGAGTCCATGCAGTGGTTTCCAGTAAAGAATCATCTCTGCTTTTAATGCAGAAGATCACCAGCATCCAGCCTTGTCCAATGCACACAGAGATTCCTCCTGATTCTCTGAATCTTCTGATGATATTCTACACTGTAGATGATGGATCTTTAAAGTCTGAGGAACATTTTTATAAAATTTTTCCACAGTTTTAGATCCAGTTTGTCTCAGATTGGTGAAGCTCTGTCCATCTTTCCATGTGAGAGACTCTGCCTCTCTGAAATGCTCCTTTTATACCAGTCATGTTACTGACCTGTTGCCAGGTAACCTGGTTAGTTGTCCAATGCTCCTCCAGGTGTTTCTGGTTTGTACCAGGTACTTTTCCAGCCTTTTGTTGCTCCTGTTCCAACTTTTTCCAGATGTGTTGCTGCATCAGATTCACTATCAGCTCATATTTTCATGGTGAAACATCTCCGTTTCATCCTCTGAGATGTTTTTATCTTCTACTGGGAATAAAAGATTGATGGATGAGATTCATAAATCATTGCATTCTGGGTTTATTTACATTTTACACAGAGTCCTGACTTTTTCTGGAATTGGGGTTGCACATGTAAAGACTGACAGAGGTTCCATCCACATACTGAACATTGAAAACTTCCTGCTAAAGCGTGGATACAGAGAATGAGGAAGAACATGTAGATGTTTCATCCTGTTGTCCAAATTCTTGCCCAAGAAGGGAAAAATTTTAAGGATGAAGAATGCAGTAGTTTAGCTACCCTTTCATTTTAAAGAGGATCACACTCAGGGAGGAAAAAAGCAGATGCAGCTGGAAAAATAAAACTTGATTGATACAGAACAAAGAAAAGGGAATCACAAGTGCAGCAGGGAAATAAAAACAAAATGGAGAAATAAATATTCTCAGATTTTATGAACAATTTTCTGGGTGTCTACTGTTTCTGAAGCTGCTTTTCCTGTTGGACCCAGGATCAAATGGGCAGCAAGCAGGACTGTTGGCTGGGAAGACCTCTGAGCTTTAAACAGGACCACCAGCCAGAGACCCAGCACCTCCGCTCAGTCCTATGGAGCCTGGCCACCAAGCAGCTCTGCCGTGGAGAGTGGAAGATCCTGGCTCAGCACTGGGGCTTCAGCGATGCTCATGTACGAGCTATAGAACAGCAGTGGACAGGTGAGCAGTACGATCCACCACGTTTACTCGGATCGCTCCGATTACAGAAACACCTTTTTCTTATAGCTGGCCTTGGTTCAGACTACATCCACTTCAGTTTTTATTTATTCATTGTGTTTCATTTATTATGTACACTTTAAAATATGTAGCTGATAGAAAATAAAATAACAGATAATACAGAGCAGGACACATCAAGCCTCTACTTCTACATAAAACTAAACATCCAAACTGTTTTTACAAAATTCTACAAAAGATTATGAATCAGCAATGAATTTGCCTTTTAAATATGTCTTCCATCTTTCTACTTGTTTTCTAAATGAGAAATATTATTCCATAATTTAGCCCCATTGTATCTGATTAGAAACCTGATGAGGAAAATAAAGATCTGCTGATTGTGAAGTTTCATGAAAATGGACCTTTGAGTTAACTTACATAAATAGGAGAAAAGTGATCAGGAATCTTTCCTTCGTTTGAACACACAAGCCAGACAATGTTTCTGTGTTTACACAGCGGACGTTATGTTCCATCTGCTGCCCTTCTGCTACAGCTGCTGCTGAAATACCAGCTGTTCAAAGGTCTATAAAGGTACATAGTGGACAGCTGCTGTTACTAACACCACGCTGTGCTTATTGTTTTAAATGGTTTTTACTTGTTTTACCAGTTTTTAAACCTTTCTTCAAAGTTACGACCTAGTCTGTATACAGGTATAAGGTGGTGTATTTACAGATCCTTTACCAGACTGATAGCTTTAGTCTGGACTTTCCCATTAACAGGGATGCAATGCTGCCGTGCATGAGTTAAAACATGTCCATATATCATTTTGTCCCTTCTGACCACCAAACCCCTTCATCGACGCTGCCGCCATGATTCACCTATGAACGAATAAACTGCTTGTCTGTGTGTGCTGCACGTCTGGTGGTGGGCGTGGCCAAGCTGCAGCAGCATTGCTAACTGACAGGTTGCGCTCACAATAGGCTGAAATGTCGTGTTTTAATGTCGGACAATCAGCCCTTGAACATTGTCATCTAGTCTCGTCAATGAAATCTCACAAACGTCTCATCATGTTTTAGTCATCAGAGGGCCACGTTTAGCTCGTCACTGTCTCGTTATCATCATTAAAAAAACTGTGACAAAGGTGACATTGTTAACCAAAGAAACACTGGGCTTGACTCATTGCCTTTCTGACCGGGGGCATGACGTGTTCGTCTGCATTCACTGCTGCTGGTGCCTCAGTCGCAAGAATCACCCCTTCCAGTCCCGTGGCCGCTGCTGTGGGAACCTCCACCTCGCCTCCGGTTGCTGCTAGTCCAACGATCCAGAATGCCTTGCCGGCCGCGTCTGGCTCCCGTGGACATAGCCCAGACATGCTCATCATGGTAACATCCATTGTCAGTGTATCCAGGTGCCGTACATTCTGTTACCCAGGTGCACTGGTCAATGACATCACCAACTCCGCCTATGAGCATTCACAGCCACTCAGCCTTTTACAGTGTACCTTTCCTAATATGACGGCATACATCCATGAGCATTAAACAGACTCTTCACTGCAATAAAGCATTTACAGATTGACGGTACAACAGCCACAATTCATCTCCAATTACACCCCCATCACCAGCAGACATGACAAACACCTCCATTCACACCCACTAGTTCCATTGTCAGAAATCTCCCGAGTATCTTAAAAAAATGTCAAAATGTTTATCAACAGAACTCACCTTCAGCTTTTAACATGCCACTTTTAAATGTTCAATCTGTTTTAAATAAGCCTTTAATTATTAATTATCTGATTTTAGATAATAACATCACTGTCTCTTTTTAACTGAAACCTGGCTTGACACTGAGTCTTTCCTCCAAATTTAAAATTTTTATTACTATCAGGGGAGGAAAAAAGGTGAAGAAACTGTATTGATTGCTCATAGTTCAATTTTAACTCAGACAATCCCTTTAAATAATTGTTCTTCTTTCGAGCATGATGCATTTAATTTTAGTTCTGTTCTGTGTTACAGTCGACATACCACCCAATCCTCCCTTTTGTTTTATTAAAGGTCCCATATTATGCAAAATTCACTTTTTAATGGTTTTGGAACAGTCATACTGGTCCCCCCGCATGTGTAGGAGACCCGTAAGTGTGAAACTCTTTCAGGCGCTCTCTCTCCCCCCTGCTCCACCTCTAGGGAAGTAAGCGCTGAAATGAGCTTGTTTGAAAGCGTGTACGTTATGACGTCATAAGGGACAATAACCACTCCCCACAGAGCGATGGACCCGTCTACCGGCTCTCAAAGCCCGCCCTCTAAAAATCACCTAGCGCCCAGTGTTTTTCCCTCTTCGGCAACCCTCGTTAGCGGACATGGCTAAGCGACAGAAGCACTGTTCTGTTTGTGGCTGCATAAATGAACACGAAAACGTTTTTTTTACTTCCATCCACTGAACCCACGAGGACTGAGTGGATTAATTTTATTTTTGGAGGAAATGTACCCGGAAAACTTCCAAAGGTTTTGCATGTCTGTGGCCAGCATTTCAAAGAGGACTGTTTCCACAACATGGGGGCATGGAAAGCAGGCTTCGCCAACCGTTTGAAGCTGAAGCCAGGTTCAATACCAACTGTCCGTGACACAGCTGGAGAGGTAAGAGCTGGCAGTTATTTTATCGTTTCGGCCTTATTAGTCTGATAGCTTGAAAATATATTAACCTGTCAATCACCTCATGACGGGCGATGCGATGGGCGGAGCCAACAGCTGAGCTGCTCCACCAGGGTTCCGCCCACCATAAACGGCACATTTCTGAAGCTGCTAAAAAGAGGGAGGTGAAGAGAAGCCGCTGCACTCAAACTGAGGGTCGATTTGTCCATACCATGGCGGAAATATTTCATTTAGATATTAATGAATGGTCTCAGATTGGGAATCAAGTGTATAATATGGGACCTTTAAAAAAAAAAATTAAGATTTTTGACATCAATTCACTTAAAATACAACATTTTAATAACTGGTGATTTTAACTTGCATATTGACAACAAGTGTGATTCTTATGAAAACGATTTTTTAAACATTTTAATCAGTTTGTGACACAGCTGACTCCCCACAGAGGACACACCCTGGACCTGGTCCTAACCTGTGGCCTGTCCACTGGTGTGTCCTCTGTTGGTGACCTGGCTGTGTCAGACCACTACAGCGTGTTTTTTTTTAACATCACCAGTTTTTCAAATTATACCATTGTGTCGTAATGAGAGATTCAAAGAAACGTGCAGCATAAATCGGGTCTTCTTCTGCCTCTGGTTCGGTGAATCTTGGTCGTAGCGAGATGAAACTTCCAGCTGTGGAATCTGTGAGATGTGAGCTTTCAGTAGAGGAGTCGTTTGTTCGTGTTCATGGGGAAACATCTTTTGTGTTTACATGTTTTTCAGACTTTGTGTACCTGATCTTTGAATTGTTTGTTGTCTTAACTGTGTGTGTTGGTGATAGAAATGGTTTTACTGAGCTGGTAGCTGAGATTCTGGACTTTCTGTGGATACCACACATGTTTATAGTTACATCTACAGACCTGACGCTACACCCGGAAACCAGATGTTAACCCTTAACTCCCGGTAGCGGAGGCTGCAGGTGCAGAGGTGAAGCTAAACAGTCAAGCTAAGAATGAAAGTTTAGAGAATTTATATCCAGAAATCTGGATAATGAAGCAGTGAAGGTGCATGGATGGAAGTTATTGTGCATATTGTGAATATTTCTCTCTCCTCACCATCTAGAAGCTGTGAGATTCTCATCCTGCTTTCTGTCTGTTCACCTGATGCTGATATTCATCACATATTGTTCCTTCTGTGTTTAGAAGGAAGCAGCTTCACAGCTTTAAATTCATCCTGCTGACTTTTTACCTTTTAGTTAGTAAATCCTGAACATTTCATCCTTCTTTCTCATAAATATTTGATTTTATAAAAATATATATGAATAAATATTTTAACTGTTGGTGTTTAAAGAACAAACTGCTGCTAAACCTGTTTGTGTTTAGATGTGTGTGTATGTATATATA
The DNA here is from genome assembly GCF_017639745.1 of Melanotaenia boesemani. Lineage (NCBI taxonomy): Eukaryota > Metazoa > Chordata > Actinopteri > Atheriniformes > Melanotaeniidae > Melanotaenia > Melanotaenia boesemani. The sequence goes on from NC_055682.1 coordinate 42,719,347, forward strand.
TATATCAACTACATTAGAAAAAGTTTGACAACCACTGAGCTAAACCAATAATGGTAATAGTAACTTTGTATCCAGAGCTGTAAATAAACACTGGATAAAAATTCAGTTTGGTTTGTATGAATAAAAACCTCCAGCCACATCGACGGGTGAATTAGTGATGCATCTTCCCTTCAGGGAGAGATCAATCTACAGCTTCTGCAGCTCAGGAGGCCGGGGCGAGACAATAGTTTGATGGACACACCAAACATCCAATCACATTTTAGGATCATATCATTATCTAAATAAAGGAAAGGGGAGTAGATGCTGTGAAGAAAGTACAGGCCATGTTCATAGAGTGACACAAATGGGGTAACTGGATTTTAGAGGCTTCAGAGGGTCATTACAAATGCCCTCTCCCCTCCCTGATGGACATTTGCAGCAGTCACTGCCTCAGAAAAGCACATAACATCCTGAAAGACGATCACATCCTGGCTGTCGCATGTTTGACCTATTGCCCTCTGGTAGGTGCTGCAGGTGCATTAAAGCCAGGACAAACCGATTTAAAAACAATGTCTTTCCCAAATCTATCACCACTTTAAACCCAAAAATGTACTGACCACCTAATTGTAGGGTGTAGTCTCTTTGTGTCTTTATTTTGTATTTGTGGTAAATCCTCCTCCGTGTCGTCCTCTTCTGAAACTGCTTTTCTTCTGTACATATTTTATAATGAGGCTGTAGTCCTAAAATGATCCCTATCTCCCCATGGTAAAGAATCCTTCCAAATGTTCAAGGAATCAGGCGGTGAGCTGGATCACCCCCAAAATCACTATCTCCTTCTTCCATTTCTGAGATTTCCTGAAAATTTCATCAAAATCCGTGCATAACTTTTTGAGTTGCATAGACAGATCAACAATCCCTCGGTGGAGATAATCATGAAAACCATATTTATAACGTTTCCCCAAAAAGAAGGAAAGCTTTGGAAAGGTCTAAAATAAAAGCAGAAACAACTTCATTGTTATGTTGTGTAGAAACCATCTTGTCTGTTAGATAAAGAACAGCCACACAGGTAGAATGAGGTTTACCAAAAAACAAGTGGATGTTTAGAAAGAACTGAATTTGCTAAAAGGCAGAACAATACTTTGTAAAGTACTTTTTCCAGTATCTTCTAAAGAACATTTAACATTTGTTATGAGTTGATGATTCCTAAAGAAGCAGGGATCTTCTGCTTTAAATATGGGAGCAACTTTGGCAACTTTCAGGTCCAGAGCTACAATAAAGGCTGCAGTTGAACCGTTTATCCATCCTATCTCAGACGTCAGACGTGTTCATTTTGACCTGATCTTACAGGTATGAAGAGCTTCAAGGAGCATGGCCATCGCATGCTGTTGATCTGGCTTCACGGAGTGGTGACGGCGGGGGAGAACCCCATCAAAGGTCTCTACGAGGGGCTGGTGGAAATCTCCCGGACAGACTTGGCAGGTAAATCGGTGGATGTGTGTTTGGCCTCTCTTCTGTTTGTGAAGTGACTGTGGAAAGATGGCAGCTTGAATTTGTGGCTGGTGTCTTCTTTTCCCAGAGTGCATCCGGCAGAAGGCAAACGCAGAAACCAGCCCCCCCAAAATGTGCTCAGCTATGTGAGAGAGGAACTGTGATGGCAACCCAACCCAGATCCAGGTTTTCGCTGCACAGATCTTCATATAGCTCAGTGGTTCTCAAACGTTTTCTACCGTCCCCCCTTTGGAGGCATAAACATTCCCAGTCTGCACACAAAGAGCTTCCTCAGGGCTGCTTCAGTTTAATATTTCAGCACGTTGTTTTCATGCCTCTCACGTAAACAAAGCACCCTCACCTCTGCAGGCCACTTTTTATCTGTTTTATTCATGTCTCATTTTAAAAATTCTGCTAGCAGGGGCGTTGCTAGACAGAGGTTTACACAGGCCCCCCACTATTCAGATCACAATCAAAAAGATCTGCCAACTTTATAAAATGGGCAACATTATATTCCATCTACTTTTATTTCCTAAGCCCATGCTGCTTCCAAACCACTGCAGCTGAAAATGAAACCCGAACCTCTTCTGGATGGAGATGTCAGAGGTTTCTCCAGGTATCTGTTGGAGTTACTTCTCCAGCGTGGGGGACACGGCTCCCAGTGCTACAATGACCACGTAGCCCTGCTCACTATCTCCTCAATCTCTAACTGTGAGAGCAGTTGTTTGCGGATGTTGGAGCACTGAGCTACGAGTTGTTTTGATGCCAGTGTAGAATGTGGCTATCAGAGTTTCCATATATCCCACATTCTCTTCGTGTAGTCCCGCTCACCAGGGTTACTAGAGTAGTAGCATTCCAACATCTCCTGTCCAGTGGCATCTATTTTGTTTTCCAGTAGAACATTTCTTGCCATAGTACCCTGGTTCCTCAATACCTGACGCAGAGCCTGATTGACTGGACGACGTCTGAGCCAGCATGTCTCTGTTCGATTGTACCCATGATGAGGTGGTTAGGCAGTAGTGTTTATGGGTCCTAAGGACCCAACTAGATGGAGTTAATATTTGCTGCATTGTAATATGTCCCCTGTGGGACTCGAACTCAGGTCTCCTGCATGGAAGACGGATGCCCTGCCAACTGAGCACAAACACACAAGCCCAATAAAGTTGTAATTAAGAAGTTTGTTTTTTATGGGGTTTTTTTTATGAAAACCCCTTTGTCAGATTCATGAATGTGTTTGTATAGCGAGGAATTGTGCATATCTTTCCTCTTAGATTTGTGAATGCCATTCTCTCACAAGCCCTGCTTTGCAGGTAAACGCTAAAAAATGCCCATAAAAGGTCAAGATTTCCAGGCCGTGTGTGAACAGAGGCTAGAACCAACAAGGAAAAATAGCATGTAATAGTACATCTCCTCTCTGTTGTTCCCCGGTGGTGGAACCATCTACCAAACTCCGTCCGATCCGCAGAGTCCTTATCCACTTTTAAAAGCAAGCTAAAGACTCAGTTGTTTAAGGAGCATTTCCACACTTAGCTTAACTCTTCTACTCAGAATGAGGTAGAAAGATTTGTCCAGCTCTTTGGTTCAACCAGGTACTGAAGAAGCTGCTGCACTTATGTCCAAGTTGATATTGTTTGATGAAATCCATCAAACAGCATTGTCGTATTTAAACAAAATGACTTCCAAAAGTCATTTTGTTTAAATACGACATCAAATTTAAAAATTTATTATATGCACTGCCTCCAGCACTACATGACAGCACCTGGTCCAACTGGACTCCAGCAGTCTGACTACCACTTAATTATGACGTCCATCTTGTTTGAATTCATGCTTGTGTTGTTCTTTCTCTCAAATGTAAGTCGCTTTGGATAAAAGCATCTGCTAAATGACTAGAATAGAATAGTATGAATAAAAAATAATAATAAAGATGTCAATGAAGCCTGATTTGAAGTGTTTACTTGATCATAAATAATCACATGGTGAGCTTCAAATCATAAAAACGGCTTCATGTAGGAACAGGTTATTAATTCCTCCTGAACGTGGACAGCAGCCTGCAGTCTGGTCCATGAACGCATCAGGACCAACATCCTCACGGTGCCGTGGCCGAAGGGGAAAGCAGTACACTGTAGAATAAATTCTCCTTACATGGCCTACTGCACCTTCTACAGTTCGTAGAGCAGATTTCCTCCTGCCTTCACCTGTGGAGCGAGTGATGGGTCCTCCAGATGAGTCTGATGGGCGGTATTAACCAGGAAATAACTTTGATTTCCTAATTAAACTGCTTTTAGTAAAAAGACAGTGCTGCAGTGAATGTGATGTATTTAAGAGCACATTGTGGAAGTTATGGAGGATGATCTTGTGGTTGAGGGAACGGTTCTGGCTCGTGTGCAGACTTCCTCGTGTTAGAGGAAGAACAGCAATAGAATCACATCCGTTTTTACTGCAACTTGTTCTTGAATGAGTGAAATGGATGAAAAACAGTTTGATTTTCCCCTGAGGGATCTGCAATACTGGTATTCAGCAAAAGTTTTTTAAAAATCTGACAAAAACTTAACTGTGGTTTTATTGTATTTTAATGAACAGCAGAAAACAACATAATTGTTTAAACATGTCGGCTTTCAGATGTTTGTGAAAGTTCTCCTGAGTGTTCGTAGGAAGTCACAATTTTCAGAAAATGTTTAAGAAGAAATTTGTTTGTAAGAACGAGCCGAGCTGCACTTCAAAAACATTTCAGTATGCTGCTAAGTTGTGCTGAATAATTGAATCCACAGCATGAAACATGTCTGAAACAGGAGCTGACTGCATTTTCACCACCTTTCTGTCCCCCTGCTCACCTGCTTTCCTTCCATCCTCATCTGTCCCTGTATCTCCCTCTCTATCATCGTTTCTGTGTACTTTCATCCAAAAGTGAAACATACAAACCAGAGAATGTATAATCTGATAGATTAATATGGAATCAAGTTATGGCATAATTCTGAATAAATATCAGGCTGCTGTAAATGACGTCAGTTGGTGTCCCTTGGATCTCTGTCTCACCTGAATTCGGGTTTTTATAGAAAAAAAAATGCTTGTATGTCCATCTACAGAAAAAAATGTAATAATAAAACAGATTTGGTTCCAAACTTGAACTCATTGATCATTTTGTACATTAAAATGATGGTATGTTAGTCTACTTCTATCAGAATTGAAATGGTTAGGGTTGCCACCTTCCAGAACTGAAAATAAACCCACCACCGCTCCTCATGGCCATGGCCACCATGGGCCCGACTCCCATGAGGTGGGACACCTGGTATGTGGTATGTTGTATTTTGTGCCTGAGTATTTTAAGTGAAGGAGTGATCGATACTTAAAGCATGAAATGCATTCATTCTTTATTTTTTTAATAAAGCCGTAATTACATGCATCTCTATTTAACATACAATGAGGAAATTTTATAACAATGTGCCATATGCACACAACTTAGTTATTGCCTCAGTTAACCTAGTTAATGAGATACTGTATGATCTACCACATGGCAGAAGCTCTAGCACCTACAGGAGATCTGTTTGTGTGGAGTGTGCAACATCAACTTTCAAGATATAAAATAAATAAATTGAGAGCTTAATGTAACTTTTAAAGTGCATTCATAAGTATTGTTGCTTTAGGGACTCTGTGAACCGTGAGAACATTTCTACTTAAAGAGGAAAAAGAAACCAAACAAAAACACTTCATATATGAAAGAAAGTGCCAAACATTACTCCTTCCCCAACAGTCTTGGGTCATCAGAATCTGTTGTGTTTCTCTTGTCTGTGGAGGAGACCAGATTTACCGTCTCATTGTCAGGGTCCCATACCGTATCAGTCTCAGAGATGATTGTGGCACTGATGCTCGGATCCTGATGCGTGCTGTCTGCTTTCAGACAGCCTTGTAATCATCTCCGCTGATGCTGTCCAGCCAAGGATGCGCCTCTTCCCTCTCATGTCTGTACTCTTGCAAGTGTTTTTGCTTTTGAGGACCTGGTGGCGTCTCGGGCGTATCTGTTCCTACCATACTGCTCAGTCGTCTCGCCACCGCTGCCCTGGTCGCTCTCGGATCAGGTCTGGCTACAGGCGAACTGATCAGTCTGTTTTAGTGTCACTGAAGCTTGCATTGAGACCCAGCTAGTCATTATTGGCTCAGTGCTTACAGTAGTTTCTCCTGATTTTTGTTGGTTTGTTTTTTTTTTTTTCTTTTCATTTTTGTTAGATTGAGTGTTGATGTGTGTGTGAGACAGATGTGAATCGGACATTTATGAAAATTGCATTCTGCAGGCTATTGGTTCATTTATTGGATGATTCCATGGGACGGGTGGTGCCCCCAGACAACACTTCCTAAACTAATAAAGCTTAGCTTAGGACGTGACTGTGATCGGCTCATTAGAGCCACAGTCAGCATTGGACTTTTATTTTAAACAAAATCTGAACATCTCCTGGATCGATGGATCTTCCCTCATCCCTCTCTGCTGGTCCACTGCTGTGTGCCATTACCCCCGTTTACCGGTACACGCGCCCCAGTACACGTGTACCGGGGCGCCTATGTCTGCTGGCAAAAAACTTGACTCCCTGTTGCTTAGCAACCCTGCACTGCTGCAATAAACACAACTATGACTAAGACATAAGCACATGGAAATGTGGCAACACAAAACCAGCATGTTCTCTGTTATCAGCCTTGACGTCAGCTTTTATACCGTCTCCTAAATCCTGTCTGGGGACAGAACTTCAGGACTGCATCTCTGTCTTAGAGGCCTAAAAGGTTCATTTTTTCTCCTGGGAATCACTCTCAGTTTGGCCAGGATTGTAAAGATGAAGTGTGATGACAGCATTAGCAGATTAATCAGGTCAAAGACCCAAATCTAACTCATTTACTTCATTAGAAATTAAGGTATAGCTCAGAAGATTTTGCCAAGACATGAATCAGGTTTGACTTGCTGGTCTGTGAAGATTCAATATATGAGCACTCAGATTCAGGGAGGAGGAGGTGGAACCACCATGGAGGGATAAACCTCTACATGGTAGTCCAGAAGTTCAGAGAAGTCCAGAGACCAGAACATCCAGTAAGAGGGAAGAGGCAGGAAGGTGAAGCATGCATGGAGCAGCAAAAGCAGGTGGTTGGAATAGTACGCAGTAGTAGCAAAGACCTGTGGGACTCCGACAAACTACAAACATAAACACCTGGAAGAAGGAACGTGAGAAGCTCCGAGAGCTGAAGGAGAAGACTGAAAAGATGTAAGGAGTGAAGGCAGCAGCGGTAACTGGAGCGTTCAGGGCCACGACCTGCAAACTGTAGGAGTGTCTGCAACAATTCCTGTCCAGGAAAACAGTCCTGGAAACAGCTGCGATACTGCACCGAACCCTGAAGCTCCCAGGACTCTGCTCAGGGACCTGGCATCTGCCCACATGGGGATGGGTGTGCACTAGAGATGTTCCCCTACCTTTTTTATTCTCTCCAATAAAGAGTACCAGTCCGATACCTCTGTTAGTTTTATTAAGAGGTCTATATCATTTAAATAAATTATATTTATTACAGACTTTGATGTATGATATTGTTATTAATTAATGTTATTATTATTATTATTATCATTTAATGGCCTAGCATGGGTCAAACTCTAAAACATTAATTACATATTTATATAATTCATGTTTTATTAACAAATTAAAACAATAATTGCCACAGAGCTTATTAAATTATTAAATAAACTCAAATCAAAGAAAACACACACACACACACACACACATATATATATGGGGTTCGCTCGTTTACAGTCAGCCAGACGGTGACCCGGGAGAAGTGAAGATTAGCAGCTGAGGAGAAATTTACCCTTTAAATGGAGTAAAAAGCGTTTGCCAGTGGAAAGAGACGAAGTAGGCATGGATCTTTCAGGGAGAAATTGGTCCTAAAAATAATAAAAAGTTAAAAATGAAGCTGTAATTTTCTACACGTCTTTCAGGTTGTAGTCAGCAAAGTGCAGCAGTGTCCATTGGAGGTCTCTAACATATAAGGACTCTTAGTTGGACTGGATCAGAACTTCAGGTTTATCAGGTTTCAACTTTTTCTAAGTTCAGCGAAAATCCAACAACAACAACAACTTTGTTAGTTCCTGGTTAAAAGTGGCGTTCTCGCTGAAGAAGCCGTCGAACCTGAACGGGTCATCTGGCTGATCGCCCGGTTAAAATGGAGTGAAAAATCCTCGATAAATGATACGAACCTACGCAGCCTGCACCTGGTCACAACACCACACAGCAACTCTTCTACTGGGTGTATTCCCCAGTTTCTTTTTTTAATATTTTATTTATTTTATTGTTTTCATACATACAAACAACACCAGTATAGATCAATAAACAAACAGAAACAATCAGAACAGACACAGACTGTTAAGAGAAACCATCCATAAATAACAGTGTGGTCTAAGAGTAGCTTGGCATTTGTAGATTTTTACATAGGGTGAAGTGAATTTTTATTTTGGTTATGGACTGTATCCCTTTGTTAAGATTAGATAGTAGGTTTACTTATATCAGCCTCAGAGGATAGCTACATTTCCCGTTACACAGACAAAAACACATACAGTATCAACACCTACATCAGTGTGATATGCAACACACACCTTGGTTTATAGTCGTATCATTGTATGTATATTTCATTTTCATTGTGTGGGTGTGTAAGTCTTCCATTTCTTCCAGTAGTCATTGAATTTATCTATGTTCAGGTTCAGAGAGAGGGTTATTCTTTCCATGTTATATATCTCGTTTACAATTCCTATCCACTCGGTTTTAGTTGGAGGATCTTTAGACAGCCAATGTCTTGTTATTGCCTTTTTGCTGGCGACCAACAATATGTTGATCAGGTATCTGTCACTAGATTTAGTACAGGATGAGGTGTCTCTAAGATATACTGTACGAAAGTCATGTTTGATCTTGTAACCCATTACTGAGTTGATGTCCTCTACCACTCCTAACCAGTATGGTTTAATAGCTGGGCAGTCCCAAAATATGTGAAAATGATTTGCTAGTGTTTCTCCACATTCTCTCCAGCATCGTCCCTCCCTCAGCCTGGCTGTCTGGAGTTGTTTTATTTTTGGTGTAATGAAAAATCTAATTACATTTTTCCACATAAATTCCCTCCATAGACCTGAGCTTGTAGTATTAGTAAAGTTTTCAATATCTTCATCCAGCCTTCTTCTGAAATTGTTATTTTGGCTTCTTTCTCCCATTTAGATTTAACATAAGTTGTGGAGTTCTTGTTATAGGACTGTAGGCATCGGTAAAATCTAGCGATCAGTTTTCTGTTAATATTTGACTTGTATGCATCTATCAGTATTCCCCAGTTTCATCCGTATCACTCCGCCTTCTCTCCACTGTAGCAGCAGCACAAAATAGTCCGAACAAATGTAGAACTTATGTTCACCCAGAACAAAAATTAATCTCACAAAAGTAACGCGCTGTCAGACACGTTTTATCCTCAGTAACGGTGTTAGTTAGTCAGTAGTTAGATTACCTGTTACTGAAAAAGTAAGGCCGTTATTTTTAACACTGGTACTACCATCACTGCTCCTGACCTGTTCAGCCAGAATCCGTCTGTCTTAAAATGTGCCTGTGGTCCCAGAAGAATTTGAAATTGTATATGAAATTAACTGCATATGTGGTACATGCTGCTGACATGTATTCAGACTAAACAACTGGACGAATTTCTCCACTCCTCTGATCGAAGGGAGAGGCCACTGATGAACATCCGAGCATCCAGACAGCTGATCGTATCCAGCAGTTCAGTAAAGTCCCGTTTCAGCTCCTCAGATTGTTGTTTCACAGCATCGTTCCTCCCCACATGCAGGATGAGCTTTTCCACAGTTGGGTTTGCAGTCACAATTTGCACAATTTTTCCACACACATTTCTCACATCTTTTACATCAAAGTCACCAACAATTAGGGTTCCCAACTGTCCCATGTTATCCGGGACATCCTGTATATTTATCTAAATTGGACTGTCCCGTATGCAGTGTTTGTTGTCTCTTATTTTGAGTGCTGCTTGTTGTGTTTGCCCTCTGGCATGTCAGGATGCTACACTGTTGTTACATTTCTACCACTAGATGACAGTCAGACACCACAGATCACAGATTTCATGTGTCAGGCGTCAATCCAATCACATTAACTAGTGATATCAAATCAGAACTTTGAGTGAAGTCAGTTTGTAGAGCGGATTTGCAACTGTTTTGGAAAACTGAATATGGATAAATGTGTGAAGCTATAATAAACAGTGGGGGTAAAGCCTGTTAGTGGTGACGTGACTAAAGCTTGCTGCACTTTATGCCACTGGAACATTCTCTGTCAGCTGTATGTATGTAATGGAGGTGAGAATGACCTGACTCAGCATGCTGCCACAAACATGCACAAGAAAGCCACGCAAGCTAAAGGTGCTAGCAACATTGGTGCATTCTTTGCAACATCCTCGGCAGAGTTGTTGCAAGAGAGGCTCTGTATGTGTTACAACAGCGCAGACTGCCCTGTTAAACTTAAGGGTGCATTATTCAGTGACTCAAATGCAGTGAAAAAGGTTCACTTCAATCTGAGATTGTACCCTTTTAATATTGTGTTGATTAGACTTTTTGTATTAGTCATGTTCAAAATGCAAAAAAGTCCTTTATTTGGCTGGGAGAAAGTTGGCAACCCTACCAACAATCAGGGTCTGAGGCTCGGCCATCTGCTTTTAATTTCTGAGTTGTTCTTTGGTCTGACCCTGGTGTGTAGGGAGATTTCATCCCGGTCATCAGATGTGCACATCGGCCTGTAGATTTTCCAGAGTCCTGCAGCAGTGGAGCAAACTTGGTCTGTCTGCTTGTTGAGGAGGAGATTTGTTAGTTTTCCTTCTGACAACTGGCCAAGACTGTGTCTTGTGCTAGGGAGAGGACTTGAGGAGGTGCTTGGTCTGGATGGCAGAGCAGGCCAGCCGGTTGCGTCGCTAATCTCAGCAAACTGGGCTCTGCCTGTTACTCGTCCTCCCATTTCCCTGTGAGATGATTTACTCTTCGGCTTTGCACCAAGAGCATTCCAGGGAGGACTATCAGTAAAAGAGTTATTACCTTGTACACCGTCCTCCTGTTTCTGTCCAGCCATGTTTGTGCTAATTAGCTGTGTGATTTTGTCCGCTGTTTTTCATTAGTGGCGAAGTTGTATAGTTTGCACAATCCATTCAGTTCCACATTCACCTGGAGCCGCTGAATCATTTTTTCCACCATGGTAATCTTCTGTAGAATAGTCATCTGCAGAGAAGGGAGGGATCTTGCAGCTAGTTAGCTTTAGCTCCTGATTAGCTGTAGATAAGGCTTCTGCTATTTGTAAGCTACGCTGACGTAACACTGACAAGATTGTAAAAGTCTTAAAATATAGTAGTATCCAATCAAATCTACCACAAAATACAGTACCAGTGATTAATGAGTATCCAGGAGCTGTTGCCCATAAATTTCTTGAGTAGAAAAATAAGAATATTGGCAAAAACGCAAGCAGAGGGGAGAGCAAAAGCGTTAGCAGGGAACAGAAGCAGGAAGGGGGTCCCAAGGAAAATAGGTTCGGAATCACTACCTTTTGTCATTATGCACATAATGTTCAAAACATTCAATTTACATCATCCATTACTTGCTGGATTCATTAAAAGAATATATATGTCCGATCATTCCAGATGTTATAAAAAAAATTGTTGATCTATGAGATAGGAGTAAAACCATTTAATAACTACCTGAGAGGCCCACCAGACTTCTGAGTCTGTCTAGTGAAATATGGTGATCTACTGTGTTACGACCCGACTCAGGGATATGGAAGGGCGTAACAAAGAAACACGGCATGGACAGGTGGTACTTCAAAATAAAAGCACATTTATTTACAATTCCCGTGAAAGTGATGGACAACCTGTAAAACAAAATAAAGCTGAGCTGGGGTTAGCGGACCTGCAGAAAGAAACAAACCAAAACCTATACCAAACACTCACCGAGTGCACACACAGACACGGCCGCAACTCGGTGAGGAAACTAAAACCAAACATAAGCAACAGGCCCATAACTAAAGTGACCGTCGTCACAACACAATAAAACGCTAACCTAGCCCAGCCCTAGAACAACCACAAAGTAAACTTAACACAACTAAACACGGTAAGCACCCATTGTGGAAAAGGAGGTGGTCGCGACACACACACACCCGGTGCACAACATGAGGGGGAGAGCGGCCTGAGCCTTTCTGGCATCTCCCCCTCCAGACCTGCCTCGGCTGCAGCCTTTTCAGCCTCAGCTTTCCCTTGGGCTGCAGCCTGACTGGCCCAGAGGGCTGCCAATCAAACGGGGCGGGGACAGAGTAGCTGGCCTTAGCCACTCCGGGCAGCGCTCTGCAGTCCCAAATCAAAACACAAATGGCCACAGCTGTCTGCAAACAGCAGGGGCCGTAACATACTGTATCAGAGGAGGCACTAAGATCCAGTAGAATGTTAAGTAGACATTAAGGTCATTAACAATTTTTAAAAGGGTCGTCTCGGTACTGTGGTTTGTCCTGAAACCAGATTTTATATTTTTCTAAAATCTTGTGTTTGTTTAAAAACTATGCAATTGAATAAAAACAGCCTTTTCTGTCATATTACTTAAAAATGGTAGGTTGGATACAGGACATTAATTATTAAGAATTTTTGGATTTAAGTTACACTGCTGCTGTTTTATGAGCAGATGGGAAGACACTCGTCTGAAGGGAGTAATTTACCATGTTTAAAAGCTCAGGCTCAAAGAAACCATAAAATGTTTTAAAAGTGATGTGGGAATTGGGTCTAAAAGGCAGGTTGTTGGCTTTAGTTGGGAGAAAACTCGGTCAAGCATCTTTGCATCAACCAGGACAAACTCTCCAGTGTTTCCTCGGGTAAAGACAATGCCTTAGATCTGTTAAAATCAACATTTTGTTGAGATTAAAGACTGGTTCTCATAGCATTGATGAAGTGGTCTGCAAAGTCCTCACATGCAGCGTCTGATGCAGGCATGGAGGACTTGTTAAAATCTGTGGTTATTAAAAGATAAATGGTTTTAAAAAGGAATTTTGGATTGTTTGATAACAATAATCTGTGATTATGTTTGAGAAGTAGAGTTTTTTTGCCTGGTTTACTGAATTATTGTAGATTTTGAGTTGTTCCTTTAAAATTTCATGAAGGACTGTCAGTTTTGTTTTTCTTCGTCTCCTGTTCTCCTGCAGCTTCTTTTTAACTAATTAAACAGGTTCTCCACTGTGTTCTGGATTTAGTTCATGATGTTTTTGATTTAAGTGGAGCTGCTAAGTCAGTGACTGATTTTAGTTTGTTTTTAAAACATCAATGATAAAATCACACGAAGCAGGTAAAATCTGAGAAGGAGTTTAGTTTAAAATGTCAATAAAATGTGCAGCTACTTCAGGAGTAATATATTGTTTCCTCCCAGTTCTCACCGGGGCCTCCTGTTGGATAAAACTGGTGATGTTAAAAAAAAAAAAAAACACCGTAGTGGTCTGACACAGCCAGGTCAACAACAGAGGACACACCAGTGGACAGGCCATAGGTTAGGACCAGGTCCAGGGTGTGTCCTCTGTTGTGAGTCGGCTGTGTTACATGCTGTTTAAAACCCAAACTGTTTAAAAGATTTAAAAACTTGTTTTCATAAGAATCACATTTGTCAATATGCAAGTTAAAATCACCAGTTGTTAAAATGTCATGTAGTACTGCAATTTAAATGCATGTTTGAAAAGGGAGGTAAAGATCGAGGAATGTACAGAGCATGGGAGGATTGGTCTTCATTATGACGCTGCTTTCTCCTGTTCGATGGGTTCTTTGGTCGTAGGTGTTTTTTTCTTGTGCGTCGCCGTCTTCTTCAACTTGGTTTTGTCAAAGGTAATGACTTCAGTGATGTCTGGTTTATCAGCCATTCTTGCAGAAGCTCAAGTGGTTTTAACTGAGAGAACTCAGTTGAGAGGCACCTGTTCATGCGGACATGCCGGACAATGGAGTCTCCCAGTATGAGCATGCGGGGACCAGCTTCTGGCACCGAGAGCCTCTGTGCCTTTGTGCCCATAGTGCTATAGGGTGAAATGGAGGTCTTTGCAGGAGCGGCAGTGTTAGAGGTGTTCCTCATTGGAGCGATGGTGGGAGTAGAGGCCAAGGACCCTGCATTAGTGACCGCTGGAGTGGAGGCCGTGTTCCTCGTCAGAGCAATGGCTGGAGTTGAAGTTGAATTTTCTGCTGCTCGGGTGGAAGTGATGTTCTCCTTTGCACAGACAGCGGGAGTGGAGGCAGAAATACCCGCTGCAGCAAACGTGGGTGGAAATGTGGGGGTTCCAGCCCCTGCAGGAGCACGCTCTCTGCCTGAACAGTGACGAGACCCGGTGTGATTACTCACTGCGTCTTTCAGGAGCTGCCGATGCTTTGCTGAAGATGAAGCGCCTAGACGTTGGCGCGGGTGCCGACAGAAGCAGTCGCCTGCCAAGTACCACCCTGCTTTGGGTCCTCATTCCAGGTTGCCACTGGATCACAGCTGGGTGGTGGAGCGGTCAGCCCTTCCTCAGCCGACAGAGCGTTGAAGCATTTGGAGAGAGCAAGTCTACCCCTGCCCTTTCTATGCGACAGACCACCTCCGACCTAAGCTGGTGTTTCGGTGTGGAGCTCAAAAAGGGACACTGTGATGTGTCTGGTTCCCATCGCACGGTATCCTGGAGGGCCATCCTTAATAAGGCAATGTGTTTGGAGTGCTGTTGGTGGGGCCAAGTCCAGTAGACTATCAAGCACCTCATTTTTGGATCAAAGTTATTACTTATATTTTTTGCAGGAATAAATCCAGATTGCTCTTCACTAATAATGTCATTTAGACCCAACTTTAATCTTCTAGCAAAAATGAGTGCAAATAGTTTGGCATAATTTTTTTAAAGACTAACTGGTCTCCAATTTTCTAAACTTAATTTGTCCTTTTTGGGTTTTAAAATGAATTTTATTAAGCCTTGACAAAGAGTTGGGGGTAGTTCTCGAAGATAAGATTTTCATCCTCAAATATCAAATTGTTTATTCTAAGTTTATCAATAAAAGCTTGTTAAAAATGTCTTTTCTCTAAACTGAAGAAGTATTTTGCGCATGTTTCTCCCTGTTCGAACTGTTTCCTTCTGGAACAAAAGCTCCTCTGACTTTGCTAAATTTGATCAAGGTCCAGCTGTAATGTTGAGTATTTTTCACTTCCTGTGGAGAAAGATTTTTTCATGTCATTATTTTGGTGATTATTCTGGTTTCTCTCTTTCTTTTCTTTAGAGGAAGCTGATATCCTATTCTTCTTGCCATAGCTCTGATTTCAAATTTCATTAATTCCCAGCACTTCTGAAACTGATTCACCTTCAACTACCTGTCAATCGCATTTCCTGTGTATCCATAATGAAAGCCATCCCTAATCCTAAGTTGATGCAAGGGATTGTTTCATACTCGACTCACATTGCTCCGAATTTTCCATGTCTAGTTGAAAGCTGAGACTTTGAAAATTAAAATTCCAAATAAAACAACTAAAAAGATATTTGATGATGTTTCACGCCCTTTATTGTCTTTCTGAAACTCCAACAAACATATCTTCTTCTCCAAAGATACTATTTATTCTTTGTGCTTTAAATACTTAAAATTCCACAAATAAAAAAGAAATCAATTTGAAAATTTTAAATAGCGTGTATCCATTATTATTTATTATGGTAGAGATTTGTTTTTAGTTTATGTTTTCTGAAGCACTCGGGACTGATATACATGGCTGGCTGCATGCAAAGATCCCACTCCAGCCCTTTTCTCCAACGGACATTATTTATGGTGTTATTGTGAATGTGAAACCTAGATTTTATACGTTTCATTATAAGAATTTTTTCACCAAGCCCAAAACTTAATGAAAGGTAAAAATGCGATGCAAAATTTCAGTTTATTGGAAAAATATCTACAACAAAAGTCCTAGCAAAACCTTTTTTATTTTAAGATTTTATTTCATTATTTTCTCAGGTTATTGTTGTCGGTGTTCTTCTCATGCACCTTCTCTAAAATGTAAAATAAAAAAGTATGCCATGTTGTTTGTATAGGACTGTTAAAAAATTTTTTTAAATAAAAATAAAAAATTGCTTTTCATGAGCACACCGGCTGCGGAAGTTAAAAGCGTTGACGCTGCGCCCTGTTTTTATTGGTTCAGTTTTAAATCGCACGTGCTTCTGGGTATTGTAGTCCGTTTCTGAGTGCCCTCTATTGTTGTTGTTGCGCCAGTCTACAGTCATGTCTGCAGGCACCACCGTCTTACAAACACCTGAAAATGGAAACGGAGGTTTGTAATTTGGCTCTTATGTAACAGAAAGACGCGTAATTTGCTTGTTGGGTTCTGCTGCGCTCAGTTAACGTTAGCGGAATTCAAGCTAGCTGCTAGCATCCTACTCACCATGTTAGCATACTGAATGGCTAGGATGCTAGTAGTTCTAGGAGGGTCGCTAAATTATTGACGTCGTTTAATGCAAATACATTTTTTTTTATCTTATTCGTCCGTTTCAGGGATCCAAAGGATGCCGTGTCCGTGGTACGGCTGTAAGAGGATCTACACCGAGACCGGCGCTCTGCAAAGCCACATTAAGGACCATGAGATCCCAGCTCAGTCTGTTCCTGGTGAGTCCATTTTGTGGGATGCAAGATGCAAAACCTTTTTCCTTACAGACAAAACAAGGAAAGGCTCATGCATGTTAACAACAATAATAATGCCTGCTTTCTGGCGCTTGTGATCTGCGTGCTGCTTCGGTCGTGGCTGACTGGCAGATTCATTCAGTGATATCCACTTCTGGTCCTTCAGGTTTTAGATGTTTATTTCAGAAATGCACACGAGAAATATGAAAAAGTGGGTTTTTATAACTCACTGGACTGTTGTTATGCAAGGACGCCTGCCCTTCAGACATTAAATACAACTGGAGACGCAACTCCATAAATGCAATCACACGGTCACGTGACGAACCGCAGGTGGGCTTTCCCCCTCGTTCCTTTTACTTTCCCTTTTCTTTCTTTTTGTAAAACATATTTACAAAGATCTGCAGAGGGGTAAACATTCCTCGGCAGATTTGTTTGTAAATATGTTTTATTTAAAAAAAATCACCTGATTGTGTCAGGTGACCGGTTGTGATTGCATTTTTGGAGTTGTGTCTCCAGTTTTATTTAATGTCTGAAGAAGAGCAAGCTCCCGAAACGTCACTTGTTTAAAATTCCAGGAGCAGCTTCTGGTGTGTTCCAGTGCGGACTTTATTAACGTGATGCTGCCTTTTCGGTCCAGCACCCAGCATTACTTTTCTGGGATATGCTGTTATCTTCACCTGTTCTGCTGCAGGCCTGGTCCTGGTAGGAGACGAGTGTTTACTGCTGAGCTGCACCGTGTAGATAAACCACTGCTTCCATACTTTCCACAGTGAGTCAGCTGTCCTTCCGCTGGTTGAAAGCACCTGTTAAAACACTTGGAGCAGTTTCAGTGTTGCGTTCACATGCAGCCATTTCTGTATTACGCTCCACTCAGGCTCTGTTTGATTAGTTGTCATTCAGGTAGTTGAACAATTTCATATGTGATCAGATTAGACATGGCTCATCAGGTCCGCGCTGTGTCTTCTCCTCAGGTAAGGTGTTGCGGTGCTCCACCAGCGGCTGCAGTGGTTCCTTCCCCAACATGCAGAAGCTCATGGAGCATACGAGGCAGCACCACAAGCCAAACATCTACTTC
This sequence comes from Melanotaenia boesemani, assembly GCF_017639745.1. Taxonomy (NCBI): domain Eukaryota; kingdom Metazoa; phylum Chordata; class Actinopteri; order Atheriniformes; family Melanotaeniidae; genus Melanotaenia; species Melanotaenia boesemani. Next base: position 42,736,559 of record NC_055682.1, read on the forward strand.
CAGTGAGTCGTCCTGCGCCCTACTTTAACTCTGATGTGACTTATTGTTCTTCATGCTGTGACTCACAAAGTGTTGCTTCTGTTCCTGAAGGTGTGAGAGCTGCCGTACCAAGCTGCGGTCCTATCGGAACCTTCTGGGACACCTTCATACCTGTTCCAAAGTGCCACGAGGCAGACCAAAAGCAGCTGAAGCAACACCCCCATTTCCTGTAACTCCAAATACAAACCCCAAGGCTATGGACCAGCCCCCCCCCCAGCTGGAATCAGTGTCTTCACCCCAGCAAGTCCCATTTCAGATTGCAAACCCAAATGGATCCCTTCCCGGTGCTGTTCCACAGCCAGGTTCTTCAGAACCCCCTGTTCTTGGTCCCCCTATTTTGGCTCTCCAGGAGCCATCCCCTCCCAAGCTTACACCCCCGCAGCTCGCTGAAGCAGCTTCTCAGGCTCTGGTCAGGATGGAAGCCTCTAAAACCCCTCCCACTATAAACCCCGCTGCTCCTGAGGTTCCTGACAACAAGAGTCAGTTCCAGACACAGAGCAGGTCTGCCGAGGCCGCCCCCCCTGCTGCAGGAGCAGCGGCCTCCTCTCCTCCAGGGCCTTCAGCGGTCTGGAAGAAGAATCAAGGTGAGATTCTGGGGCTGATTTCTCCGTGTGTCCCTGTCTGTGTGGAAGGTAGCTGTTTCATGAGTAGTCCACATTTCAGATGGTCTGTATGTAAATCCCCCGGGAGACGGCTGTGTGCCTGATATCTGAAGCTTTCCGTTTCCTCTCTGAAGTCAACAAAATGTCCTTTGTGTGTTAGGCACGGCGTGCAGCAGACGTGTCCTTTGGGAGCACACCAGAGGGCGGTACACCTGCATACAGTGTGGCCACACGGTAACCAACCGCAAGGACATGACCCAGCACATCAAGGGCCAGCACAGCGGCAGCAAGGCTGCAGAAGCCACCGGAAGCTCTGCCGGCAGCTCGTAGAGCGGACCGGTGTTCCTGAGGGAAGCGCCGGCGGCACCGTCCTTCACCCACGTCTGCAAAAACAGGCGGAAGATAAAAAGTCCTGTAAATGTCTGCTCGTTGACTTCCGCTGGAGACAGAAACGCCGTGGGGGAGAGGAGTTTGATGGGGAGGAAAGAAACCACCTGGTTTTTCTCCTGTAAACTGGTTTGTGCACCAGGATCACAACATGATTAAAAAAGAAGCTGTTCAGGATTTTTGCTCCTTTTTATTTATGAAGACAAACAATTTTGTTATTTGTGTTTCAGCTTAAAGCCAAACGATCTGACAGAATCACGTGACTGATTAGTCTGTCGTTGCCTCAGGAAGTAAACCCTGATTACTGAGTCAGAGCAGAACCAGTATGTTCAGAGAGTAAAGTGGGATTTAGTCCGTAGTTTCATCAGCTTTGTAAAATCTCTGGTCACAAAGTATTTCAGCAGGTCAGGTTAAGAATTATTTAGAAAAAAAAGAAGTTTCTGCTTTGCCTCATTTGTTTTGTTACCTGGTTTCTTTTGTGCTTCATGTTTTTAACCTGTTTGAACCTGTTTTTTGCTTTTATTCTAAATAAAGTGCTATTTGTCTGCAGATGTTTGAGTCCCTCGTCTCTGTCGCCATAGTGACGAGTTTCAGTCTCTTCCTGGTCCCTGCATGGACTTCATTCCCTCCATCAGGTACAGAGAACAAGGTCACTGGAACCGATAACCAGTGTTCCCAGTGTAAACGTCTGCGTTGATATTCCAACATGCAGATATTTCTACAGCTAGTAATTTAAACCCCAGCAGATGACGTTTCAACACATAAATGACCTGATTAATACTGCAGTGTATTATATATATATGGTTGTTTATAGAGGCCCATTCAAATTAATATAACCAACAGAATCAGTTATGATTTAAAGTCATTATGAGAGAGAAAGTCAGTTATGTCTCGTACTTTAAATCTCACAGGTATGAGATACTTTGTCAACGTGTAATTCACAAGTGGAAGAATTGGGTTTCCACGTTTACACGGTTCGCTGTGGTTTGTTATGCAATAAATACTTAACTTTGAATAACTGGACATCAGCCGTTCAGAGAAAGTCAAAGTTCACCTGTGAAGGTTTTAGTGGATTTTAACTTAATTCGGACATAAAAAGCAGCTTGCAGCTTTGCAATAAATACTTTTAAATGATTTAATTTTGTAACTGTGATTACTGAAGATTAAAAGTTCTAATCACAGCTAATAAAAATGTCAAATCCCTTTAAGATGACCAACATCTGCTCGTCTACTTCAGGCACTTCCTGCTCTAGAGACATCTGTGTTTATACCTGGCAAATAAAACGGATTCAGATTTTTCTTCGACTAAATATGAGGTGAAATCTGGCCAGCAGATCTGGATCGACTGTGTTAAAACCAGACCAGACAACTAGAACCACGTTGGATACAAACCCGGTTTTACAAGAAAGACAAGGTCAAAAAATCTGGTTTTATTTGGTTCAGAGTTAATACAAGCGCACTGTTCAGAGTGCCGGTTTTCAGTCAGCTCCACGTTTCTGTGCATCCAAACATCCCTCCAACCAACACGTCTTTTCAATTAAATTACAAACCCACCCAGCTTTGCAGAAAATTACAGGACACATGACAAGTCCCACCGGACCACTCACACGTGAATTAATAGACGTTCCCACATGCAGACAGAGACGCCGTATCATGTCATGTTGACGTCGTTATGGTTGAATCATCTATAAAAACGGGGCGGGTACACCATGGTCCACTTCCCTCAGGTTGGTCAACACGTGGGGCTTTAAAAATAATAAACTACATTATTCAATGTTTAGGTTTCTCTTCATTTAAACAGCTGCTGAATTAACTGGAAACATTAGCATTTCAGACGATGCAGGCTGTTTAAAAAAAAAAAAAGTCATTGTAAACAAGTGCATACAAAATAGATTAGTGCCAGCTGTTCCGACCCGGATCAAGCCATGCCGAGTTTTTATTATCACAACTATGTTCATCTCCATTCTCCAGCTTTTAAAAAAATCTCTTCTGGTCGATTGCGTACATCTTTCCTGTTGGAAGCTTCCGGAAAAATAAGCTGTTGCCCCTGCTCATGTTGCCCTGGAATGAAAGGAGAAAAGAAACATGAATTAACCTTAAAACTCCAGCCCACAGTTTCTTAGTTATTTATTTTTTAATTTAATCAAACCCAGTGTGTAGCAGCTTTTAATCCCAGTATAAACCAGTGTGTAGCAGCTTTTAATCCCAGTATAAACCAGTCTGTAGCAGCTTTTAATCCCAGTATAAACCAGTGTGTAGCAGCTTTTAATCCCAGTATAAACCAGTCTGTAGCAGCTTTTAATCCCAGTATAAACCAGTCTGTAGCAGCTTTTAATCCCAGTATAAACCAGTCTGTAGCAGCTTTTAATCCCAGTATAAACCAGTGTGATTGGTGGAAAGTCTGACAGGAAGTGGCTTCATCATCATGTCCAGGTCTAAATAGAGGTCTCTTAGCAACATAGTAGTGATGGTGATGTTTTTATGGTGAAATGTGATAAATAATGCTGTTATCATGGATCATTGTAGATTTACCAGATAGAGTCTCTGAATAAAACTACATTTAGTGGCTGGATTGTAAACCTCCTGGACGGGATAGAAATGCCTGGAAAACGTCTGTAGATCAGCTAAAGGGTTAAATATCCACCACATTTACCCCACAGAGCTACACACCACCGCTCCTGGTGGAGGAGAGCGACTTCGGGAAGATCTGCCAGAGTTTTAGGGGTTAAAGCTTAGTTAAAAGAGAAAGTGTGAGCTGTGTATTGGATTCTGTTACCTCTGTGCTTAGATGCCTCCAGCAGTCCACCCACGTTGGATATACGGATGCATAGGGAGGCAGACCTCCAGCGAGCCTGAAGGAGAGCAGAAATGTGAGTCTCCTGATGGCATTAAAGAGACCGCACAACAGCAGATAAGCTGAAAACTCACCCGCAGTTATTGACGGCCATGAGGTTGGACACCAAAACAAAAGGATATGTGAGCATACTGGCGAAGAACTGGAAGAAAGGGCAGAAGAACATGATTAGAGGACAGCGTGAAGACACTCTGTGGCTCTGCTGATGCTCTCCAGACTCACCCCCGTCACAGCTTGAGAGCAGTTCTTGATTTCTCCCGTGTGACTCATCTGCAGAGAGGAAGAGAAACAGCATTCAAAGTTAAACAAGTTAACATCTGGTCGAGAGTAAAAGAAAATCAAGTCAGATGGATCTGAAGTTATGAAAAATCATGTTTATAGGTGTTAAAATTAAGCTGGGTCAAAATCCACACATGTAGGTCTGCAGGGTTCAAAACCAACATTGTCCACAAGAAACACTGACTGGTGATGGGACTTAAAATCTTTTAGGACCAGTTTAAACTTTAACTGAATCAATAAAGATGACTTGGTGACAGAATTTAAAAGACTAAACTGCACATTTAAAACATCTAAACAGTGCTTTAAAAAAACACAAAGATGCATAAATATAGACATCATCCTTAATATATCCATTAATTATTTATACAGCTCTGTCCAATGAAGGGTGGCAGGGCCGCTGGAGCCCAACTCAGCATGTAGTAGGTGTGAGGCAGGGTAGACCCTGGAAAGGTCACCAGTCCTTTGCAGGGCCAACACAGAGAAACAACCATTCACACTCACACTCACTCCTAGGGAGAATTTACAGCCACCAATTAACGTAACCTGCATGTCTCTGAACGGTGGGAGGAAGCCGGAGTACTCAGGGAGAACATGGAAAGTCCACACAGAAAGGCCACTGTTCAATCCATACCATCTCGTTTTTAGAAAAAACACAAAAAAGCACATTGTGCATTGATTTGGCTGTGAGGAGGTTCAAGCTCGTGCCTTTGCTTGGTAGACTCGAGCAGATAGACTCACAGGTCTGTGTGTTCTCTTAACGCGGCGTGGTTGACGCCTCGCTGACGCTTCAGCGAACCATGTGTGGTAAGAACCTGCAGCTGACACAGCTGAGCTCACTTTGCTTGATTGCAAACAGCTGAAACCGCCTCTATCTGCTTTGCCCTGAGCAGTACACAGTGGGTGTGACCCGCGTCACGGCCTCAACTGTAGTAAGATGGGGGCGGCGTGGCTCAGTGGGTTAGTGGTCGTTGCCGGTTCGATACCGGCCCAGAGAGCTCATGTGGAGGTGTCCCTGAGCAAGACCCCGAAGCCCTACTTGCTCCTGATGGGTCGTGGTTGAGCGCCTTGCATGGCAGCTTCCGCCATCAGTGTGTGTGTGAATGTGATGTATATGTAAAGAGCTTTGGGTAAAAGCGCTATATAAGTACTCAGGTGCATCCTTGAGATGTTCCTACAGCTTAATTGGTAAATTCAGCTGATTGGACTCGTTCTAGAGCTGGCTGGCTGCCTAAACTTAGATCCGGGGAGAAGAGCCCTAATTCATTCCTCTGTGGCGAGAGGAGATCCTTCCAGGAGGACAACCATCTCTGCAGCAATCCACCAATCAGGCTTGTATGGCAGCGTGCCAGACGGAAGCCATTTCTTAATAAAAAGTACATGGCAACACGCCTGGAGTTTGCCAAAATGCACCTGAAAGACTCAGACCATGAGAAACAAAATTCTCTGGTCTGATGAGACAAAGATTGAACTCATTGGTGTGAATGCCAGGCATCATGTTTGGAGGAAACCAGGCACCGCTCATCACCAGGCCAATACCATCCCTACAGTGAAGCATGGTGGTGGCAGCATCATGCTGAGGGGGTGTTTTTCCACGGCAGGAACTGGGAGACTATTCAGGAAAGATGAATGCAGCAATGTGCAGGGATTGAACATCTCTAGAGAGATCTGAAAATGGCTGTCCACCGACGCTTCCCATGCAATCTAATGGAGCTTGAGAGGTGCTGTAGAGGAATGGGCCCAAAGATAGGTGTGCCAAGCTGTGTGCCAAGCTGTGTGCCAAGCTGTGTGCCAAGCTGTAATATTCAGAAACACTCGAGACTGTAATTGCTGCCAAAGGTGCATCAACAGAGTATTGAGAAAAAGGCTCTGAATACTTACGTACATGTGATTTCTTAGTGTTTTATTTCTAATAAATTTGCAAAAATCTAAAAAAAAAGACCTTTTTCACAATGTCATTATGGGGTATTGTGTGTAGAATTTTCAGGACAAAAATGAATTTGTTCCATTTTGGAATAAGGCTGTAACATAAAATGTGGAAAAAGTGAAGCGCTGTGAATACTTTCTGGGTGCACTGTACGTGATATTTTCTGAATTTATTAAAATGAACCACTTGAAAGGCATCACTATAGCTGAGAAAGAGATCACCATTAGTCAGCTGGCTGACGTTACAACCTCATTTCTGCAGGATACCTTTCAGGTTTCAGCAGCCATTGCCATTATTAAAGCATTTTCCTGTGCCTCTGGGCTCCGTAAATGTGAACTGCTAGCCCTTAAAAACCGTAGCGCCTCTTCCATCTGTGGCATTCCTGTGAAGGATTCTGTTACCTATCTTTGTTATAACTAACAAAAATTAAGATACAAGATATTTTTTAACTTTGACTCCAAAATCATGCCCCCAGAGGGATCTACTAGTCAGGGGTAGAATATTACGAACCAAAGCAGAGGGCATTTCCTGTTCGACCTATGCAGCCTCGTCTCTCGCTGTAAACAAACACGCCGCTGATTCTATTAATAAAATGCTTTATAAATTTGTATGGAAGAACAGAATTAGAAACATCACAGCGCTGCAGGCTGCACAGAGCGCTACACCCTGATTCTGTCCTGTACCAGCTCTTCTTCTATGGTGCTTAAGCAGTTACAGTTTTTTATTCCCAACATTTATAGAAGTGCCGTCCTGGATCAAACAGACCTACTGTTTGGATGAGGAGGGATTATTTGTTGGGTACGACAAATAACCAGAGACAAATAACATCTGAATGTGGCAACAAACATTTGATTGAATAATAGTAAAGAAATAATTGTAGTAAACTATCCCACTAATTGTGTGTGGTAACATGTGGACAGCAGCAAACCTGTGCATCTTCATCACAGTAGTTGAAGGCCTGGTTAGGAAACGGTTAGACTGAAATTATTGTCATTTAGAAACAATAAAGGTAATCTTTCAGGACAAATAAATCCTTAAACCAAACCAGTGGTCAGATGCCAGCTCTGAACTGGACTGAGTGATGAAGACGGGGGCGACTTACTGAGTCATCAATGGCGTAGGTATTGATGACGTGAGCCAGCAGGTTACAAATCCACAAAGACAAGATGTCACCCAACAGGCGAGGAATTAAACCCCTGCAGAGGAAAAAAGAAATCTCTATTAAATGACAGAAAACTCTACTAAATAAATAAAAAAAAATCTGCTAAATTTATATATAGAAGTTTATTTGGTTTCATAGGAGTAAAAGGTCGCATAAAACGGGAAAAGTCCAGAGGGTGTTTCAATTAAGAAATGATGGTCCAAACGTCTGATTTTTGTTTTAAATTTGCCAAATGTGGTGGAAGAATAAAACTAAGGGAAACATTTAAACTCTGTATTCTGTGGATTTAATAATAGTTGATCAGAGAAGGTTGGAGTTACTGCTTGTTTATCTGTTTGTTACTATGAAGCTGCAGGTTTTAGATCACCGTTTCCTGTCTGCAGGATGATGAGCTGGTTGAAGCTGGGTTCCTACTGGTGAGGCGTCTGCGTACGGTAGGGCCCGCGCAGCCCACGCTGGTGAAATGTGCTCTCACACTCAAGCGTAGGGTTACGCTGTCCTGTTGTGGTTTAATAAATTCAGGGACCTCCAACCCGACGACTCCGGCTCTTTCCACGGGCTGGAGGTCGTTCCTGGAGGTGTCATCATTTAGATGTCTGTATTTCCTAACCTCCCCCATCAGCCTCATTTAGTTGGTCCACTGTAAGTTTTTAAAAACGGCGGTTACGGCACATATTCAGTGAGAGGATTCAGAAATCCAGAAACACAATCAGGAGTGATGACAAAAAAAAATCATGAGCCTGAACATTTAAGGTGTTCCTCGATGGACGCCGTGATAACTGATCTGAAATTTCAGCCCAATATTATCACACAGAACACGTCACACTTAAAAAAAGCAAAAATGTACACTTTTAAAATGTGTGAGAGATTATTATAAAAATAAGCGTGTTAACCTCTCACCTGTCCTTAGGCAGAGGCAGATCTGTGGTTATAGTACAGCAATATAAATAAAGATGGCAACGCTCCATGTAACTACAACATGGTCCTCACACACGTAATGCTTTTAATATCCAAAAATAACGGTTTCCAAGTTGTCATTGACAGAGTAAATATTCTACTGTACCCTGTGATGGAGCAACCATGTTAATTATCTGTGCTGCAGACAGCTCAAAGGCTTCGTTTCTTACGCAGACTCAGGCTGTTTGGGGTCCAACCTAAGATCAGGCTCATTTTCTATCAGGCTGTTCTGGGTAGCATCATCAGATACGGTACGGCTGCAGGGTTCGGCACATTAACAGGTCAGTCTCAGACGAGATTCTCACAGAGATGAAAGTAACTGGGTCAATAATCAGTAACCAGCAGCTTTTCTGTACTGGGAGGCCTCAATCCAGTCAAGCCAGCTACGTCAGATGGAGGAGCATCCATCACTGATCAATACATCCTATCAAGTCTGATAAAGGCTAAAAATGTGTCACTAATTTACAGAACTCTACATTTACACCTGGACTGCAGCAGCAGTGATGCTCTTCTACATGTTGTTCTACATCAACACTGAAAACAGCATCGGCTGTTTGTGTTTACACGTTTAACATCTGATGGCCGCTTCAGTTGTAATAATCAGATGATTATTTAGAACTCTAGACCAGCCCCTGCACATAAATCCTATCACCTGTCAACCACCTGGTTAGAGAAGGTCCTGCTCTGATTTGGATTTGAGAACCTGTTCATAATGTAAAATCTGCCGATACAACATCTGCACAGCACCACCGATTCACAGAAGACGTCCTCTTTAATGTTGACACTCACTAGATATCTGATCCTGATCCATCTGGCTGTGTTGTGACCAGTGTTGAGAGTAACACGTTACAAAGTAACGCGTTACAGTAACAATATTACTTTTTGGAGTAACGAAGTAAAGTAGTGCGTTACACTTAAAATATCGGTAATGAAATGACTTTACTGGACTACAGTAAGGTGTTTTTCTGCGTTACTCGAGCGGTGTTTGCCTATGTGTAAAGTTCTGATCTGTTTTAGGTGGTACACGCATGCTGCTGCCTGTGTGTGTGCTTGTCTGGACACGTTGCCATAGAGATCAATTTGCGTGACGTAGCTGATTGTGTGTCAACCAAAGAAAAGAAAAATTAAGCTGGAGAGATGGAGATACAGGCTTTTGGGCAGTGGCGATATTCGTATTATTTTCAGTTCAATCCAAACTTGTGGTGAAAGATCCTGTTCGCCGGTCAGTGGAAGGAGTCCTTCAGCAGCCGACCCGCTTAAACAGCAGCCGACCCGCCTAAACAAGCAGCCGACCCGCCTTTTTTTAAACATTTCCTGGAGAGCAGCAGCCGGTAAGACAGAAATGAACAAGCTAGTTGCAGAGTTCATTGTAGGAGACATGCTCCCCCTGTGGACTGAATGGCCAAGGTTTAGAAAATACTGGATAAAATGATGAGACAAGTGTGTCCATTTCTTCCCACAGACAGGGACGTTGTTCTTGTGGTTTTAAAGCCGTTTTGTTTACAGTATACAGTAAACACTCTGCAGACAGGCAGTGATGTTTGTCCATGTCTACACGGTGAATTAAGAAATGGTAAAGTAATAAGTAGTGATGTTACTTTTCAAATGCAGTAACGAGTAATTTCGTTACAATTTACAGAAGTAATGAGTAACTACTAACTAATTACTTTTTTATAGTAAAACTGGTTGTGACCAGCAGGTTTTACAGCCGTGTCACCAGCAAACCTCAGCTAGTAATGAAAATAATAGAAAATAAATGCAAACAAAAGGCTGTCTGATTAAACGGGCTACCGTTTTACGTCAACACCCTGCTACTTTCCACGAGCTGAACGATAAACAACAAGAGAGACTATGCTGGGACAGAAAAGCCGATCAGCTGATCACGTCATGATTCAAGGAGCAACAGGGCAGGAAGAGAAGAGGAAGGAGGAGGACAGGGAGTAGCACAGAGATGCAGAGTGACTGGAGACACGTTTGTTTAAAAAACAAAATAAAACACAAACAGCTAAATAAGTGCGGGTGTCGGACCCTCTCCCCATGAACGACGCCCTCTCCCCATGAACGGCACAGGGTGTCGGACCCTCTCCCCATGAACAACGCCCTCTCCCCATGAACGCCCCAGGCATCGGACCCACTCTCCATGAACACCCCAGGGCGTCGGACCCTCTCCCCGTGAAAGGCCTGGGGCGTCGGACCCTCTCCCCATGAACGGCGCAGGGCGTCGGACCCTCTCCCCATGAACACCCCAGGGCGTCGGACCCTCTCCCCATGAACACCCCAGGGCGTCGGACCCTCTCCTCCCCATGAACGGCGCAGGGCGTCGGACCCTCTCCCCATGAACGGCGCAGGGCGTCGGACCCTCTCCCCATGAACGGCGCAGGGCGTCGGACCCTCTCCCCATTAACGGCGCAGGGCGTCGGACCCTCTCCCCATGAACGGCGCAGGGCGTCGGACCCTCTCCCCATTAACGGCGCAGGGCGTCGGACCCTCTCCCCATGAACGGCGCAGGGCGTCAGACCCTCTCCCCATCAACACGCCAGGGCGTCGGACCCTCTCCCCATGAACGCCGCGGGCGTCGGACCCTCTCCCCATGAACGCCGCGGTCGTCGGACCCTCTCCCCATGAAACGCCCACACCCCCATGGGTGCGAGGCGGACGGCATGTCTGAGGTGACTGCAGCCCCTGGAAAACGGTCACATGTTAAGCTCACACAGCTGCTTTATGAACGTGTCCCAACTGGGAAAAAGCCTTTTTCCACTTTTGGCGTATGTCAATTTCCCTAAAGCATAATCTGCAGAAACAGCTATCCGGTTCATTTATTTATATATTTTTTTGCACTAGCTCCCGCAAGGCTCGCCATAAATGCCACTAATAGACTAATTTAGAGCCAACGTTGCAGTTTCATCACTTGCAGCTGCAAAGCCAACTGGTTGCAGAAAAGCACAGCATTGACACCAATGGAGGGAAGTGTTGAGAAACAACGACAGTTAAATGATGGCTGCTTGAGAGCCACAGGTCTCCATTAAGCAGTCTGCGATTTTTTTTTCTTGCACACAAGTATCCCCTTTGTTTCTCCAATAACCAAGTGCCACCAAATGCCAGAATTTCGGCACAATGCTGGATTCCCATCACCCCTGAGTAATCACAAACTGACCAGTCACAATGGAGTACTTCCACATAACCATGCTATGTAGCAGGAGTGCACATCAGGTCTAGAAAAGGTGGACATCAATCCTCTGCGGACTCATGGCAGTTTCGCCATAACCAACCTTATGCAGACGCAGTCCCAGTAAAAATCCAGCTTAAAAGGCCCATTTATGCCTGATGCAAATGGACGGATACGCAGACGGACGATACGCAGACGGACGATACGCAGACGGATCGATACGCAGATGGACGATACGCAGACGGATCGATACGCAGATGGACGATACGCAGACGGGTCGATACGCAGATGGACGATACACAGACGGATCGATACGCAGACGGATCGATACGCAGACGGATCGATACGCAGACGGATCGATACGCAGATGGACGATACGCAGACGGATCGATACGCAGATGGACGATACGCAGACGGGTCGATACGCAGATGGACGATACGCAGACGGATCGATACGCAGATGGATCGATACGCAGATGGACAAACACTTTTGTCTGTCTCCTGCGTTGTTTACGTTAATAATTTGTGCGTAACAAAAAAAGCTAAGTGTATGAGTAACCACAAAGGATGAAGTAATTCTTTATATGCTGAGAAACACACAACAGTTTCCACTGGGTTCATCACTGTAAATCTTCAGAAGATAAATTACTCACGCAAAGAAGCCCAGGACGCCTTCTTCTCTGTAGACGGTGACGATGGAGTCAAACACACCGCTGGGGACAAAGATTTTTCATTAGTTTTATGGCTCTTCTCAGTCAGGTTTGTACAGAAAAGATGAAAAACTTGCCTGTATTTTGTTTCCCTTCCAATAAACTGGACCATACATCGCAAAGTAATCACTGGAGAACAAATCAGGGAAAGTAAATGTGACATTCAGACACACAGAGCCAGAATATTCTAATTCATGTCAAAGCTCAGACAGGAACGGCGTACCATGAAACGGATGTGTGACGATGGTGGCGCAGGAGCGAGCAAGCATCTCTTTGGTTGTCTGAGGAAAAAAAAAGGAGTGCGGACAGAAACACTCAGATCATGCCAACATAGCTGGACTACAAACAAACTGATCCCAGCTCCATATTTAACCCCAAGTATTTTTTCCAACTCATCAACATCACATTTAATATCATGTTGGATGATGCAATTTGAAATAATTTTATATTTTGTCGCCATCACACTCTCATTGGATACACATGATGAGTTTCAGGGCCGCAGAGGTTGAAGAAAAACAAGCTGCATCGGGATTCAGACCTCAAAGTTGAGTTGGTCGGATTTTACTGGTTAAGTCTGGAATCAACTTCTGAACAATGTTAACTACCTCCCCCCCCCCCCCCCCCCCCCCCAATCTATATGAATAAAACACTACTTTGCCAAACACATTCTCTTTGCTTTAATTACCCTGAATATGTTGTAGACTTTAACCCTTTATTGGGCATTGAAATATTTGGAAATTTTCATTTTCAACCACAGAGAAGGGTGTTGTTGTGATATTGGATTACAAGACTTTAAAAACATTATTTCTATTTTATCTTATTTAAAATAAAAAGTATTTGCTCAGTACTAAAAGGTTTCTTTTTATTTTTATAGTGAAAGACAGTTTGAATGAGGCTTTTGGGATGTAGCCTGATCTTTGATTATTGGTTGGATTGGGTTCTGAGCTCATGGAGTAGCATGCATCAGTGCTGAGGGACTCATGAGGAAACTCATCATGGTTTTAAAACAAGTTTCTGCCTGGAGAAAACAATCTGTGTGCAGGAAAAATTGTGCCAACCACAAATCAAACTGTCCAATAAGAAGGCAGATAGCAGCTTCTTACAGTGATGATGTTGAAAGCAGCTGAATAATTCTGTGACTTATCCAGGCGTTACGTTACAATATAGTTGAAACAACCATTAAAGAGTGAGTGTTCAGTTCCTTTAACAAACTGACCTTACTGAGTTTGGCTCTGTTAGATCTTCTGAGTTGACTAATGTTCACATATGGAGCTACATAAAAACACTAAATTGAACTGTGTAGTAGGGCTGCATAATATCAGGAAAACATGTGATAGCACTGTTAAACGTTGCGATGACGATATGATCTACCATAAATAAAATAAATAAAGCTGCTGCCCTTATCAGTAACGGTGGGCCTGCTGTCCACCATCATCAGTCCAGATATCCACAGCTCTGTCCTTGTCTGCAGATATGAAGTCATTAGGACTCGCAGTAAAGGCGCCGCCGCAACACACAAAACATGGGCTGGATTTGTCTATAGCTCCTTGTGGTCGTCCTCTAGGTGTCAGCAGAGATTTAGCTTGTGTCCCCTGGTGGTCGGCAGAAGTATTCAACTTGCAGAGTTTCTGTGTTTGTTGTGTCTCATTTCTCTTCTGACCAGCGTAGTTCCAAATAACCGACTAGCTGTTCTGTTTAGCCACAAGTTCCTCTGCATCCACATTTTCCTCGCTCCTCTCGTTACCTTCCACCATCTAAATGCCCACTGCATGTGCTCTGGTTCTACACGGGACCGTAGGCGCCTACCGTAGGCAAATAACTTGATGAAGATAAATTTTTGATATGGTGTCAGTGTCTTACCTCATTGACAACGTGCTGCAGAGAGCCCTCTGCAGCCTTCTGCTGGCCACCCAGTACCTGGACAACAGAGATCAAACTCAACTTTACTAAAGATACTTTACGAAATGCCCTTTTATTAAGTAGCTTTATATAAAATTAAATGCTCTTAAAACAAAATTAATACTTTTCAATGATCGTAACAAAATTACATTTGTTTTAACTCAAAGCTGTCTTAGTACAAATAATTTTCCCACATTCTATATCTCGTGTGATAAAGTCTCGATATATTTGAAATTCTCAATATTTAAGTTTTAAATTTTTTTCTTTTGAATTTTTTTCCCATTTTATTATACTTTATTAATCCCAAGCTGGGAAATTCTTTCTCTGCATTTAACCCATCCTGGTTGCAGTGGACTGGCAGACTCCAGAAGGGCCTTGCTCAGGGGCCCACTGTGGTTTACCTTAGTTGCTAGCCAGGGACTTGAACCCAGGTTCTCCAGACCAAAGCCCACCTCTGTAACTACTAAGCTAGCACTGCCCCAGCCCTAATTGATCCTGATAGTTTGTGGACAATCCAGCTTGCAAACAGCACTGAAAACGTTTCTCTGCCTCAGCTGTTGCACTGATGGAGAAATCACAACTTTACATGCAATGCAGACAAAAGTCAGCTTTGTAAAAACATGCTACATGGACCAGTCAAAACCGTTATGGTCTGTGTTACTACGACATATGTCTGCTATACAGCAGGATAAACTTATGCTGTAGACTCTGCATTACTCTGATATTTAAGCATTAACTTGACTGCATGTGGATGGTATTTTTGCCATGCTGCCTGTTTCTGACTACACACATATTAAGATGCATTTTCTGTCTCTGACCACTATGTTGATGCAGATTCAATTATAAACAGGAGGTCTAATCACCTATATGGCCTAAATCTGAGGTTCAACAGGAAATATCTGGGACCACATGCTTCCTATTTTGATTCTTCAAAGTTTGATCAAATTTCTTGATACTCACAAAACAAGTGAAGAAAGAAACAATCAGACAAAAACTGTTTTTTATCAGCATCCAGTTCCTCTGTGAAGATAAAATGTCTTACCTGCGATGTACCTTGTTCCTGATATTTCTGTAAGGAGACAGCAGAGGAAAAATGATCCAAAGGCCATGCAAATCTAGATTTTGTGCATTAGACTTATAACCTGCCTAACAAAAGTTTATTCTTCTGTTCAATGCCATGACTCATGCATAAAACTCAAGCAGCAACCTCCGCCGGTGAAATGTGAAGCCTATACGGAAGTGCAAAAAACTGCAGTTCCCCCCTCATCCACTCCCAAATCCCCATAGACTCCCATGTTAAAAAGACCAATTTCACAGCAGAAATAAACATGTTTAAAGCCTGGTACAAAAGTCCATTTTAGGATTAAAAGGTCATGTTTACCTTCATGACAACTGTGAGGGGGGTGAATTTTTTTCTAACTCATCCGTTTGGATGTTATTTAATGTTGAAATTTGGCATAATTAGGGGCGTGTCCTTTTGATTGACAGGTATCCAATATCCACGAAAAGAAGGGAGAGTGCAGCACAACCGCAGTTTTTAGTCGACTAACAGCACGTCTTAGCTTTAGCCTGCCTACCTCCGTTAGTTGTTTAGCTACCGTTAGCTCTGGGTTAGCTCGGTTAGCTCTTAGCTACAGACAGCTCGGAGTTTGATGGGTGTCAATCATCCACCCCCACCTTCACAGTCCCCCTCTCAGCTCCACCTCTTTGCCCATTTTGGGATTTTCCAGGACTAACGACACGCGTGACGCTACCAAGATGGCGACGGTGGGAACGCCCAATGAGCTTCAATTCAGCTCTTCAGAAACCTACAGGTGACGTCACGGAGGCTCCGCCCATCTTTTATATACAGTCCATGATAAAACTCCTTTAAACGTGACATTAGAATCAGTTGGAGTTCTGCAGGTACAGGTGTGCAATAAAGAAAAAACATCATGTCTACATGACAAAAAAATCTGTATCTGTTGGAAAAAGCAAACCATAACCTACGTCAGCTGTGGGTCTGATTACAACTATCACCCAAGCTGCACTTCTTCTATTCAGACATACCTGCACAACTTTGCCGTGCACGACTGTGCCAATAGAACTGGCGCAGAGTCTTGGAACGAGCCCTTTGAAGAGACCTGCTTTTCCATCAATCTTAATGATGTGTTTTGCTGAAGAAGAAAGAAAATACACATTATGTCAGTGCACAGATCAACAGCTAGTATCTGTGGTGGTACAGCAGCAGATTACAGTCAAGCTAAAAGTCTAACAAACAACTAATTTAGCCAACCCTCAGTGTCACTACGGCAACACACGGCATGCAGTCCAGCAAACTCCACACAAATCCCAAGAATAGCGTGGAAGTTAAATGACAAGTTAAAAGACAAGTTTTTTGTTGTGTTTTGGTTAGCAGACCATTTAAATTTACTGAAGAACAAAAGTACTTTAAATTAAACCTGATTCATAACATTTCTACCTTTCCTGATAAGTTCAAATAATAAAAGCTACAATCCCGAAAGCCCAAAGACGCTTTTAAAACAATGTGATAATAAATATTTCACTCCATATCTGAAAGGACCTTTGGAGGGTCTGACTCACCATAGGCAAACAACCCAGGCAGCTGATGTACCTGTCTGCCAAACAGGTTCCGGCCCAGGCTGGGAGGGAGCGGCTCGTGCCCTACCTGACAACATGGGTATTAAGATCAGTAACATTACAAACAACATGTGAAGCTCAGTTCCAGCCCCACAAACATGGCTCCTCCACGTCCTGGTTTCATTTCCATACACCGACCTGTTGACATGTTCCTTCCCTGCTACCTGCACTGTGTCGAGACGCTTACTTCCTATGCGTTTTGTCTTTTAATCGCCATTAATATTAAAACACAAGTTTAAAAGTTAGCTTAATGATAACCGTTCAGATTAGCTTTCCAGCTAGCAGCTGCTAAGATTAGCCTACAGGCTATCTCAGTCGGTCAAAGGTAATGTTCCGTGAACGAAACAGGAACCCGGATCCCAGAATGGCTGTCATGTGTCGTTCTAAAAACATGACAACATTAAGTCACTAAGAACCGGAACAACCCGAACTTTAACCCTAAGCCAACAGTTTACTGACAACCAGCATGTCAACAGTAAAGATCTATAACTCGTTCGGACATTTTAATGTTACAGATGAACATACTGACTTTTGTACTGTCAGAAATTAAAAATAAAAAAGTTTCTGAAAATAATAATAATAATAATAATAATAATAACACAAGAAGCTGTTAGCTGGACAGCAGAAGACAGCTAGCCACCCGAATGCTAGCTAGCTGTTATCTGTTACATGGCCACCTAACGCCCCTGTGTCTGATAAATAAGTTAAGAAGCTTTCTGAAGGTCCATGCCAGGGCGAAGGGCTGCTTTATTCTCTGCTATCGAGCCACGAACAAAGCAGAGCATTTCAGTGAGGAATATGATTTGTAGCAGGCTTTTAAACACCGCTTCCGACATCCACGGTGTTTTGGAAACAGAAGGTCACAGGGACATCAGAGGAACCAGCAGTGTAGCTTAAACCAGGACATAATATGCAGAAATTAAGAGTGAAAGTCATTCGTGAATAGATTTAAGACGTTATCAACCCCTTAAAATAATTTTCTGATATGCAATCCAACAATCAAATACATTATTTTCAGTGGAGCCTGACAGTTTTCGCCTCAGGCCACTAGCCATTTGAGTAATTCCTACTTCTAAAAGCCATATTAACATGGCTAAAGCAGCCCCTGGACCACCAACGTCTCCGGACCGCGTGCACGCATCATTCTCCCCTTACTTGGATCAGGACTTTGATGTACATCAGCGGGTGGGAAAGGACGGTAAGTCCTGATCCCAGCAATACTTGTCCACACGTGTCCGCCATCTTTGGAGAGACAGGGGAGACAGGAAATTCTCTTCTTTCTTCTCGCGCTGGGAGATAATAGCAGCCATATCTGACCGCATTTAAATGTTACCGCCCTCTAGTGGTAACAGATGGTAAGACACGTTTACAAATGTAAATGTTTATGAAAAATATATTATTAGGGTCCGAGCCATACAAAGTATGGCAAGGCCCTATTGTTCCTGAAATGTTTATTCTCCTCCGTTCTTCTTCTAAGCGCTTCGACCCCAAATTTGACCCCCTAAACACCCATGAAAAGTTGTGAAACTTGGCACACACGTAAAGCCCGGCGAAAATCGCGATATTCTAAGGTCCGCATACACTTCAATGCAAAAGTGGCTCAACAGCGCCACCTAGAGTCCAAAAAAAATCCCCAAATGAATGGGGTCCCAAAAGTCTACTTCGACGTAGGAACACGAAACTTGGCACCCACGTGTACCACCCCGAGTCGAGCAAAAAAGTCAATGAAACACCTGTTGCCATGGAAACGGTGTGCCCGCCATCTTGGCGTGTGCGGCCATTTTTTTGCCATGTTTTGCACTTTACACACATCGTATTTGAACGAACTAGTCTGAGGGGATTCGTGCGACTGACTCCAAACTTGGTGGGAAGCTTCCTGACAAGTTGGGGACCAAACGCTATTCAAATCTTTCTAATAGGAGAAAGCGTGTTACCGTGGCAACCATGAAAAAAGCCTTCTCGCCATGAAACACGGTTTGCTCATATCTCCATAGGAATACATGAGAACTGCACCAAACTTGACATGATTCATACTTGTTGGGTCCCTAACACATTACAAGACCCGTTGTCATGGCAACATAGCATGTTAGCTAGCAAATTAGCATGCTAGCAATAAATGCTAACTAGGTATATCAACATTTCAGATTCTCAGCTGGACGTTTTACTGTGTTACGTACCATGTTAACAGGTTACTTACCATGCTAGGAAAAGGTGTATGGGATGGGTGGCGGGGTCCAGAATGCTCGGACCCGATGGATGCCGCTTGCGGCTTTAATTATTATTATTATTATTATTATTATTATTATTATTATTATTATTATTATTATTATTATTATTAAGTTGAGGGGATCTGGGGCTGACACCCTGGACTTTTGTCAGGTTTTATCTAAGTAAAATGACCAAATAAAATATTAAATAAACAATAAAATATTGATTTTGATTTCAATATGGGTTTTAAAATAAAACATGGTCTTCTTTAGGTTTTATCAGGTTGTTTTGTTAGTATAAATCCACCCAATTTATTTAATATATTTCTATATATTTAAAAGAGTGGGAGAAAAGAAGCAGGCCAACAAAGAGTTTTGTAGTTTATGACAATTTATGTCACTTTGGGAAAAACAAAGAACCCTACAACATCTTGACTAAAAGCAAGACAAGTATGTGATATTTTCTGATAATTAACATCACTGTTTTATATTGATTAAATAGGCTGATGTGCTGCATTTTTTTAATCATAGAACAGGTTAATTATCCTGCATTTTCAGGTGTGAATATCCTCATGTCATCATTAAGTTTTAGAGAATAATCCTTTTCAGTCTGACAGGAATGAAGCATGAATACAAAAACATAAGGCCTTTGCATGCTTGGAAGACAGATTTTATTTGTCAGAGCAAAGACAACACAATGGTCTGGAATACAATACAAAGTCTGGATCAAGGTTTCCTCTAATCCTGTTCAGTGGTGGACAAATTTAGACCTCAACTAAAGAGGAGGAAGAGTCATTTCCACCACATGGTAAAGTTAAATGTCCACACAGTAGTCTGAGTTTGTTCAGTAAGATCTGCTGCGTTCAGTCTTCTCTCTGATCCGTCTTCCAGCACATCTGGACAGGTTCTTCTGCAAAAGAGAACAGCAGTGGACCAAATCAGAGTTGAGTGGAAAGGACCATCAGGGTCTGTTGGACAGTAAATTCACAACCAGCTCACGTGGACTCACAGCACTTGTAGAGTCTGTTGAGCCTGTCGATGTCATTGCGGCTCATCTCCTTAGCATTGCCAAAGGAGACATTGGGATTAGGGATGGGGAGCATGGTTGGCTGGTTGTTCTTGGAGAAGGCATACCTACCACAGAACAGAGCTGTTAGTTTCCTTCAGGGGTAAAACACACACACCAAACAAGGCTGAAGAGAGTTCAGCTGTTCTCACTTGTGGTACTGCATGACGGAGTTGTAATCGTAAGGAGTGCCCTGGTTGAGGGTGGCGATCTTCCTGAAGTTGTGCTCCATTCCTAAGAGAGAAAAAAGTTAAATGAAATGACAAAGTTTATATCCGAATTCATAACATTTGCTCTGATCAGTCATGTTCCTCAGTACACCACCTGCAGCCTGATTTTAGGGCTCTGCCTGCCAGAAGGCAGGAGACAATCTCCAGAAACTGATGAACCACCGTCTGTTCAGTGGTTTATGTAAATCAGATGTATCTGTGTGTGTAAACAGCATGCTGCTCCATTACCAGACTGGACGTTCTGCAGCAGGACTTGGATGTGGTTGTCCCTGTCCGAGCGGGTCTGCTCATGGTTGAAGCCCAGAGCGTGGAGCAGCTCGTGCTGGACGGTGCCGTGGTAAAGACATCCACTCCTGGCCAGAGACACCACCTGCTTCCCGCCACTACGGCCAACGTAGGAGTAGCAGCTGGATGGAAGCAGAGAGAAGTGAAGTTTTGTGATGGCTGAGGACAGTTTTCAGCTGAGGCTGCTTATTCATCTCAGACTGGTACCCATTCTTAGACTCGATGCTCAACCAATCACGATCGCTGCTTCTGCTGGGCCTGAAGCGGATGCAGGAGAAGGAGGAGAAGGACTCCAGTCCACGGGTGATGATAGCCTTCTCTCTGTCGGCTGGCAGGATGACAGCAGACTTAGATCAGCATCAGAGACGACTGTATTTGGGAATATTTAGTCTTATTTGGATGGCTGGATATTTAGTCCAGCTTCAGTGTGACGCTCACAGAAGTGGCTGGCGATGAAATAAGGCACGTAGACCATCCCATCAGTCCACTTGCCCCACAGGCAGCCTCTGCTGGTGCAGGGATCAGCGTTTCTCTCGGCCTCACTGTCGATAGCAATGTCTCCTTCAGTCAGGATGGGATCATCGTCAGAACGGACTGAAACACATCACACAGAAACTTCAGGCCTGATGAAGGATGGAAACAGGTCCACACTGGCCACGATCAGAGACTGCATCAGCTGGAACTCACTCAGATTTCTGTTGGCTCTCTCCAGAAGTTCAGAGACTGAAAGCTCTTCAGCGTTGTCCTCTGCTCAGGGACATCAATGACAACACAATGTAATTTTACACCC
The DNA here is from genome assembly GCF_017639745.1 of Melanotaenia boesemani. Taxonomy (NCBI): domain Eukaryota; kingdom Metazoa; phylum Chordata; class Actinopteri; order Atheriniformes; family Melanotaeniidae; genus Melanotaenia; species Melanotaenia boesemani. The sequence goes on from NC_055682.1 coordinate 42,757,756, forward strand.
TAACACACCAGTCACAATGCTGAGTGTGTGAGTAAAACAAGTACAAGAGATTTCATACCTGTCTGCAGCTTCAGGTAGGGATAAGAAGACAAAAACAATGGTTAATGAAAACAGCCAAACAATCAGCAACGTAGATGAAATATGTCCGACAAGAGAGACTTTTCATGTTCCCACCTCACTGTCGGCCCAACAGCAGGCGGCCAGCAGCAGCACAGCCAGAGCAGACAAACTGAAAACAGACCAGCGAGCCATCCCAGCAAAACCTGTAGGACAGAGAATCAGCCACAACCTCCCATCAGAGCACAGCCAAAGCAACAGGAAGACGCTGCACACGCCTCCGCTGCAGAGCTCACCTGGATCCTGTGTGGACCTGTGAAGGCTCAACTCCTGGAGTTGGCTTATATATGCTCAGCTGCATCAGTCAGTCCAGATACCAGAGAATTTCAGAGAAGCAAGAAAAAGCAAGAATCAGCAAAACTTCCAGGCTTATCAGCCCGTACTGGGCTGGAACTGACGTTTGGGAGATCTCCCTACTGGTGCCGAGGGTGGGAAGTAGACAGTTGTTGAGCTGTACTGCGTAGAAACGATGCAGCCAACAAACTCCTCATCCTCTTTTTTTCCTTTTTAATAAAAGTAGAAAATATTTTTTCCTGCGAAATTTCTTAATTTTCTTTTAGTAATCGAGGAAATGTAAATATTTTTAGATTTGTGTATGCGCTTCTCTCTGATTTATTAATATTATTTTCATGGTCTTCTCAACATATTGTTAACATTAATATATTAGTTTTTAATATTTCTTGCACAATAAAAACATGCTAAATAACTTTCGTTCAGTGTGAGGTGCATGTTAGGCCCAGCCTCAGTGACAAACCCGGTGTTCTAGAGTAATAACACGGTGACCTGAAGCTAGATCAGATTCAAATATCTAGTGAGAGTGAAACAGCAAAAGGAAGCAAGGGGACATTTTCTCTAGATCAGTGGTTTTCAAATTTTTTAAGCCACGAGCCCCAAGATAAGATTCATAGTAGTTTGCGACCCCCACCCCCATGTGTCGACATAATTGTGATTAATGATTGTGATTATGTAAACATAATTGTGACTGTAGCACTCACATCCTTTGAGCGGCTGGTCCTGGCACACCTGATGGACTCCCTCCCACCCACACTAGATCCACACCAGTTTGCCTACCGCAGCAACAGGAGCATCGATGATGCAGTTTCCATAGCGCTGCACTCTGTGCTCACACACCTGGACAACAGCAACACATATGCACGATTGCTGTTTGCTGACTTCAGCTCAGCATTCAACACCGGTATTCCCTCCAAGTTAATCACTAAACTTGGAGATCTGGGCACCGACACATCAATTTGCAATTGGATTATGGACTTCCTGACCAACAGACCGCAGCACGTTAGGTCAGGCCACACCTGCCACAGGGCTGAGTGCTGAGCCCATTCCTCGTCTCTCTCTTCACCCACGACTGCAGACCTGTGCATGGATCCAACTCCATCATCAAGTTTGCTGACGACACCACGGTGATTGGTCTCATCAGGAACTACAACGAGACCGCCTACAGAGCAGAGGTGCAGCACCTGGCCACGTGGTGGTCACACATGATGATTAATCACGATTAATCACGATTAATTAATTTGTAAGCTGTGATTGATCTGATTAAAAATGTTAGTCATTTGACAGCCCTAGAAATAACCTAACTAAAATAACCTGTACTTGCACCTTATCAGTCGTTAATATATTTTTCTAAACAAATTCATTTAATTTCATTACGTGTTTATTTGCGATCCCAATTCCAAAAAAATCAGAACAAAAACAGGATCTCATCAAGTCATATTTTATTCCCAGTAGAAGAAAAACAACATATCAGATTCTACTGCCCTGGACTAAATGTATTTATTCAGCTCACACAGACAACTAAACACGTGGCTTCAGTAAAACAAGCTGGAGACGAGCCGCCTTCTTCAGAGCTTTTACTCACGTATCATATTCCTTACTTTGATTTGTAAAACTGCAATACAGAAAAAGAATAAAGAACGTTCAGTCACTATACCAGCGCATGAAGGGAACATTAAACATAAGTACCATTTAGACGATCAATCCAAAATCATCATTTTAGCCACAGGTAGACAAAACGTACCCAAAGTAAAAAGACAAATGCTACATGCTAACATATACCATGCTAACCGGTGCAACAGAAAAACTGTCAGCTTCCACCAATTAAGTACAAACTATTTTCACCAAAAGAAATTAAGACAACCACGTCTCTATGTCAGTATGACTGAACTATGACTAAAATCAGGATATCCCTAAAAAAGGCACATTTTCAGGATAACTGAACAAATGACTTAAAACTCTCATTTAACTACCTTAAAACAGATATTATGACAGAATATAATGACAGAACATATCTGAGGGGCAGAATATGGATGATGAAACTAATTATTACTATTATTATTACTAATTATCCTATTACCATGTGAAAATATGAGCTGATTGTGAGAGAGCGGAGAAGCAGAGTAAGTCCATAGGGAAGCAGACCTCCCCCCAGAAGGTGAGCCTCCCCCGAGCACAACAGGCCGGGAGCAGCTGAAGTGTCTGATACTTAGCATTTCAGAATTAGAATTAATAGATTATATTAATAGATTATGATTTTATTTGGTTGCAGCTGTACGCAGACTGCTAAGAGTCTGTGGATTTTAGACTCCATGTAGGGACAGACTGGTAAGTTCCTAGTAGTATCTAAGCATAGCGTTATTTAAGGCACATTTAGATTTTCTCCATATAAGGGTCCATGTCTCGAAGGACTGGACTCCAGCACAAGATGTACATAAAATTTGAAGAAGCACATGAACATCATAGAGTCAACCTGGAACAACTTTTTACACCGTGCTAAACATCACCTGGAACTACTTTTTACACCGTGCTAAACATCACCTGGAACTACTTTTTACACCGTGCTAAACATCACCCTGGAACTACTTTTTACACCGTGCTAAACATCACCTGGAACTACTTTTTACACCGTGCTAAACATCACCCTGGAACTACTTTTTACACCGTGCTAAACATCACCCTGGAACTACTTTTTACATCGTGCTGAACATCACCCTGGAACTACTTTTTACACCATGCTGAACGTCACCCTGGAACTACTTTTTACACCGTGCTAAACATCACCCTGGAACTACTTTTTACACCATGCTGAACGTCACCCTGGAACTACTTTTTACACCGTGCTAAACATCACCTGGAACTACTTTTTACACCGTGCTAAACATCACCCTGGAACTACTTTTTACACCGTGCTAAACATCACCCTGGAACTACTTTTTACATCGTGCTGAACATCACCCTGGAACTACTTTTTACATCGTGCTGAACATCACCCTGGAACTACTTTTTACACCATGCTGAACATCACCCTGGAACTACTTTTTACACCATGCTGAACATCACCCTGGAACTACTTTTTACACCACGGCAAACATCACCCTGGAACTACTTTTTGCACCATGCTGAACATCACCCTGGAACTACTTTTTACATCGTGCTGAACATCACCCTGGAACTACTTTTTACATCGTGCTGAACATCACCCTGGAACTACTTTTTACACCATGCTGAACATCACCCTGGAACTACTTTTTGCACCATGCTGAACATCACCCTGGAACTACTTTTTACATCGTGCTGAACATCACCCTGGAACTATTTTTTACATCGTGCTGAACATCACCCTGGAACTACTTTTTACATCGTGCTGAACATCACCCTGGAACTACTTTTTACACCATGCTGAACATCACCCTGGAACTACTTTTTACACCATGCTGAACATCACCCTGGAACTACTTTTTACACCACGGCAAACATCACCCTGGAACTACTTTTTGCACCATGCTGAACATCACCCTGGAACTACTTTTTACATCGTGCTGAACATCACCCTGGAACTACTTTTTACATCGTGCTGAACTTCACCCTGGAACTACTTTTTACACCATGCTGAACATCACCCTGGAACTACTTTTTGCACCATGCTGAACATCACCCTGGAACTACTTTTTACATCGTGCTGAACATCACCCTGGAACTACTTTTTACACCATGCTGAACATCACCATGGAACTACTTTTTCCAGACGTGTTGCTGCATCAGATTTACTATCTCATGGTAAAATGTCTCAGTTTCACCATCTGACATATTGATCTTCTACTGGGAAGAAAAGATGGATGATAAGGTTTCTAAATTATTAAACTCTGGGTTTATTTACAGTTCATACAGAGTCTCAACTTTGGGGGAATCAAGATTTTCTGATAAAGGTTGTTTAATCTGGGCAGAGCCATTATTTCAGTTCAAACCCGTATTGTATCAACTGTTTCCTTTTTGTTCATTCTTTCATCCATTTGTTTGTTCATTGCTAGAACTAAATTCCTTTTTTTACATGCTGCTGTTCTCCTGTTTGGCTAAATCATTATTATCTAAAAACATAATCACATTTATAGATTAAATTAGTTTGAAAAAAACAACCTGAATGAAGACGTGTCCAGACTCAGGACTATAACAAATGTGAGCTTCTCACAGGTGTGTGAACTCATACGTAACCTGTCCTGAACGAGGTCGGGGAGGGAGGGGGGCTTATCAGCCAGTTGGACCACCTGTGTGCCGGGACTCATTCATGTAGGTTCAAATCATGGGACACAATGTGAATAATCCCTATCATCCATGTAAAACAGCATGTAACCTACGGTTAAATACGAGTTTATTTGAAGATCATCGTACTCTTATGTTTTTTAAATAATGTTTTAATAAACACATCACAGGTTGTTTTTCAGGGTGAACAGTTGAAACAGACTCAGGCTCACTGGAGATGAAAGTAATTTCCTTTTATTAGTTGTAGAATTACATTAAGCTTGCTGGCAGTTACATGTAAATATTTGGGATTTATTAACATGAAGTAATGCTGCCTCTCCTCGTAATTCTTTACTTGATCACCACAAACAAAACATTCAAGGAAGTTGGGAAATTTATTGAAGTATATTCAGGAAGCAGAAGAAGAAAAAGAAGCTGCATGATCGTCATTATTGGGTCCTGTTGGGGAAAAACACAGAAACAAGTTAAAAGTGACGTGAGATTTTAAATAAATGTAAAACTGCTAATTTGTCCCGACAACATCGCTGCTGTCTGGTGAGCCTGAATAAAGAACCTGCAGGACTGAGAACGTCCAGCGGGGTTAACCCCTGAATGCCTGAATTAATTTGCAATAAATACAGTTAAAAATGATGAAGAATGCAACAAAAATAAAAAATGAAATAAAATGCAATTAGAAATTAAATAAACTGGTTAAAAATAGACAACTAAATAATAGTGAATTAATGAAAAAAAATAATTGCATCAATGAAATATAAAGAATTTAATAAACTAAAGACCAGGAGCAGGAGTGGTCCTGGTCCTGGTCCTGGTCCCACCCCCACTGCAGGAACGGACATAATAAACTTCCGTGTGCCGTCAAAACCAGTCAGAAGCTCAGTGTCATGAGCTGGAACGTTATGTGGTCCTACTTCAAGTTATCAAACTTACTTTCAAACCTCCAGGAACAGGCGTCGTGGCACAGGTTTGACCCCATACCTGGTTGCCCTCGTATCTGTAATAATTTAATAACACAGAAAAATCTATAACTGCTTGATTTCTTTATGAAATGACTTCATGGTACAGCACATGAACACAGAAAATGATTCATCTCTATGTTCTTGATTATTAGTCTGCATGGAGATAAGATGAAGACAGCTGAGGGAATCAGTCACAACATGCTGGACTCATGCTCACTCAATAAATAACCACATGTGCATTTCAACAGTTTAACACCTTCATTAACATCTGCATGCTTTATGCACACACACACGCAGTCAACATACGTGTCCACATGTGTTTACATACATAAAAATTATTTATATCTCTGGATTAGCCTCTGAGAAGACCTGCTTGACTAAATGTTCCCATTTAGTCAAATCCTGTGACGTTGCTGAGAGAAAACAGCAGTATGATGCTGTTGGAGTGAAACGGGCTGTAAAGTCTGAATTCATCACTAAAACATGAGCAGAAACATTCTACTTTATATCCTGATCAGCTCCAGGATGAAATTTGAGCAGATTTTCCTGCAGATTTCCTGCATTATTGACATTAAATTAGGACTTTCAGATGTGTCTAAAAGAGTAAGAAAGACGATGATGATGATGGTGATGATGATGCCAGTAACATTCTGAAAAATGTACGTACTGCATTGATAAAGGCGATTCACCCGCAGGATGTCGGTGGGACTCATCTGGGTGGCTCTGCCGATGGCAACGTTGGCGTCGGGGATGGGGATGATGGTCGGCTCCCTGTTCCTAGAGAAGGCAAACCTGTGGTGCAAACAATCACTCCTGTTAAGAACTCTGATCTCTCCCAAGCTGCAGACACAGTAAATACACAGGGATCAGGAAGATAAAAACACTGCTTTACTGAAGAGCCAGAACTTCCCTCAGCAGGTTGCAGAGAGCAGAGCTGGGTTAAAGGTGTGAATGTAGGATAATTTTTTATACCACTGTTCATACATACCACAAGTAAACTGTAAGTTACTACGGACAGACATCCAACATCCTTAGAGCAAATATTTAGTTCCTTGGTTTGTTGCTAAATAAACTTTGGTTTTTGGATCTGGAAAGGTCTCTTGAGATGAACACGTAAAATAAAACTAATATAAATTTAAAAAAAAGTTAAGGTTTAGGTGAACATTTGTGCAGCTTATTGTGCACCACAGATGAGCCGGATGGACATTACAACCTCCGTTCAACACAGCCGTACCATGTCTACCCACCAAACCCAGTTCCCTGTAATCACCACCCATCCTCCATCTCTCCATCCATCCATCCCTCTATCCCTCCATCCATCCATCCCTCTATCCATCCATCCATCCATCCATCCATCCATCCATCCATCCATCATCCATCCATCCATCCATCCATCCATCCATCCATCCATCCATCATCCATCCATCCCTCCATCCATCCATCCATCCATCCATCCATCCCTCCATCCATCCATCCATCCCTCCATCCATCCATCCATCCATCCCTCTATCCCTCCATCCATCCATCCATCCATCCATCCATCCCTCCATCCATCCATCCATCATCCATCCATCCATCCATCCATCCATCATCCATCCATCCCTCCATCCATCCATCCATCCATCCATCATCCATCCATCCATCATCCATCCATCCATCCATCCATCCATCCATCCATCCATCCATCATCCGTCCATCATCCATCCATCCATCATCCATCCACCCATCCATCCATCCATCCATCCATCCATCCATCATCCATCCATCCATCCATCCATCATCCATCCATCCATCCATCCATCATCCGTCCGTCCGTCCATCCATCCATCCATCCATCCATCCATCATCCATCCATCCATCCATCCATCCATCCATCATCCATCCATCCATCCATCCATCCATCCATCCATCCATCATCCATCCACCCATCCATCCATCATCCATCCATCCATCCATCCATCCATCCATCCATCATCCGTCCGTCCGTCCGTCCATCCATCCATCCATCATCCATACATCCATTCGCACTTTCATCCTCCCTACTTGTTCTTCATTCATTTACCCATTAATAGATCCTTCTCTCTACCTCATCCACCCTCCCATCTTTCTCTTCACCCCTAACTTGTTTTTCTCCCTCTTCGTATCATTCTCTCCATAACTTTATCCAGACTGGTCATTAAGCCAGTGAACCCACTGTGTTGATTCCTGCTTCTTGCTAATGAATCATCACATTATTCCATCCATCTGGAGGAGTGAAAATGACTTCAGGATTGCAGGTGTGACATGACAAGGTGACAGTGATGATGGTTTGTGTAAAATCACCTTCCATAGTGCATGACAGAACTGTAGTCGTAGGGAGTGCCAAGGTTCCTTGTCTCGATTTTCCTGAAGTTATGCTCCATTCCTGCAGAGGAGAAGCACAAATCATTTTCAGTCAGTGAAAAACACAACTCTTTATTTCTCCAGGTTGGTAAGTCTGAACATTCTTCCCTTTTTATGGGTCATATCAACACACCATTTCCTCTACAGCTCTGTACTCTGCCTACAGACAACCATTGTCAGACAGTTTGTGAGGACTGTGCAGAGCAACCCAACCCACCAGGAATCACGTTCTGCAGAAGGATGCGAACATGAGTGTCCCTGTCAGACCGGGTCTGCTCGTGGTTAAAGCCCAGTGCGTGGAGCAGTTCATGTTGGATGATCTGCTTGAAGACGCAGCCTTGGCGACTTAACGACACAGCCTGGCCACCACCACGACGTCCAACGAAGGAGAAACACCTGAGAGAAAGTGGCATGGGACACCATGCTTCATTAAACTGGGATTTTTTGGTAACAAGCCTGCTGAGCTGTAAATAAGAGCTGTGATGGATTCATCTGTGCAGTCCTCACCCAGAAAGAGACTGAATATCCACAAAGTCCCTCTGCGTCTGCTGGGGTCTGAAGCGGATGCAGGTACTTGATTCAAATGACCTCAGACCTTCGATAATGGTGTCTCTTTCTCTTTGGGCTTCACAGAAAGTGAATGAAAAGAAAAACTGTTATTTCCTGCTTTGATAACCTGACAGCTTCAGAACAAGTGGAAAAATGTCTATGTTGTCTGAGAACATGATGCAGCGTTTCTGCGGGGAGCTTCAACACCATCTCATGCAGTGTGAGAGAAAAGTTCTTGTTGGGACCTACAGAACTGGTTGGAGATGCGGAAAGGCACGTAGACGTTTCCATCGTTGCTTTTAGGCCACAGGCAGCCTCGAGCTGTGCAGGGATCGGCATTCTGCAGACCTGTCGGCATTGCTATGTCTCCAAACATCACCAGAGGGTCATCCAAGTTCTTTCCTGCAAAATGGTAAAAGAAAAAATATAAATGATCCTTTGTTGCACACTTGTGGTTTCTTCTTTGTGTTTCAGCTCAGCTATTAGTACGTTTCACTGATTTCAGATGAAGAAAGGAGCTCTAGAAGACGGGAACATACCAACGTTAACGTTGGCCTTTTCCAGCAGGGAGGAGATGCTGAACTCGTCATCGTCAAAGGTGTTGCCTGTAGCGTATACAAGTAGAGAACATATATCCTATATAGCATCATATATGACTACATCATTTCTTTTATATAGTTTCAGAAAAGACTCAGTACGGATTTGTAGAGAACTGTGCATGTATGGATTGGTGGCTGTAAATTAACCCTTTCATGCACAGTGTCCAGCTCACTGGACATTTATTTAAAGCTGTTCTCTGATTGTTTTTATCTATTCCACAAAATTATTTATAAGTTATTTTATAGAATGTGTTTCTATAAAATAACTAGAAGCACTCAGAGATGGAGACCTCGTCAAATCATTGCCAAAATATAATATAATCAATCAAAATATAATCATCTGTTCCTTGTTCCATTTCTGCATCCAAATCCATGCATAACTTAACAATGTATGGGCCTCATACACGTATCCATATAATTATCAAGTTAATCTTTACAGAATATTTAAATGACAGAAACATGATAACATAATCTTTTATAAATGTTTTTGTAGAATATATCAACATAATCTTAGTGAATAAAAAGAGTAAGATTAATGAAAACAGCATCACTGAACATGTCTGTAGAAGAAAAAAAAAATCATATGTGGCTCTTTTTTTTATAATCATGGATGAAAGGGTTAAAGAGAGCTGGAAGCAAACAACAATTCTGCAACCCGTGTGATTATATAGAAATCTTTATTACAAATAAATCTAGACTTACCAGAAGTTTGGTCACTCTTTTCAAAAGTAGCCTGTAATAAAAGAAGCTGATTAAATACAACTTCAGCTATAATTACAGTTTCAAAAAGTAATGAATTGTAATTTTATATGCTCATCTTTCAACCTAGAGAAATCAAAACACTTAAAAGTTAGAATATGTAATTGAAGACAACGTCCTTTTTTCCTTCAAACTTGCTGGAAAAGCTCCCCTGGATAAAATATGTCCTTTAGGAAGATTTGAATTGTACATTAACTTCTTATTATAGAATCATTAACAGATGAAGTTAGGAACCTGTATTGTGAAGCTGCAGACAGAGCAGAGGAGCCCACTGAGCACAGCAGTCAGGAGGATCATGGTTGGTTACTGGACAGCAGCGGCAAACCAGGTCAACACTCAACACGAACACTGCCAGCGTTCACTTATATATCCGCTGATGCCAACTGACTTTATCCTAATAAGGCGCGATGCTCAGCACAGACTGATGCAACTGGAAGTGGCAGTTATTTCTTAAAAGTGCCTGTGGTCTCATTCCAAAGAGAAACTGTCATAATAAAAAAGTAAACCTAACAGTCACAAAACCTCCCTCAAAAAACAGAAAGCAGTGATTTATGAATCTTATCCTCCATATTTTATCCCCAGCAGAAGATCAACAACATGTCAGATGGTGAAACTGAGACATTTTACCATTTAATAGAAAATATGAGCTGATAGTAAATCTGATAGAGCAACACATCTGTAAAAAATAGTTCCAGGGTGATGTTCGGCACGGTGTAAAAAGTAGTTCCTGGATGATGTTCAGCATGGCGTAAAAAGTAGTTCCAGGATGATGTTCAGCACGGTGTAAAAAGTAGTTCCAGGGTGATGTTCAGCACGGTGTAAAAAGTAGTTCCAGACTGATGTTCAGCATGGTGTAAAAAGTAGTTCCAGAGTGATGTTCGGCACGGTGTAAAAAGTAGTTCCAGGGTGATGTTCGGCATGATGTAAAAAGTAGTTCCAGGGTGATGTTCGGCATGGTGTAAAAAGTAGTTCCAGGGTGATGTTCAGCATGGTGGAAAAAGTTGTTCCAGGGTGATGTTCGGGACGGTATAAAAAGTAGTTCCAGTGTGATGTTCGGCACCTTGTAAAAAGTAGTTCCAGAGTGATGTTCAGCATGGTGTAAAAAGTAGTTCCAGGGTGATGTTCAGCGTTGTGTAAAAAGTAGTTCCAGGGTGATGTTCAGCATGGTGTAAAAAGTAGTTCCAGGGTGATGTTCATCACGGTGTAAAAAGTTGTTCCAGGGTGATGTTCAGCACGGTGTAAAAAGTAGTTCCAGGGAGATGTTTGGCATGGTGTAAAAAGTAGCTCCAGGGTGATGTTTGCCATGGTGTAAAAAGTATTTCCAGGGTGATGTTCAGCATGGTGTAAAAAGTAGTTCCAGGTTGATGTTCAGCATGGTGTAAAAAGTAGTTCCAGGGTGATGTTCCGTGTGGTGTAAAAAGTGGTTCCAGGGTGATGTTCCGTGTGGTGTAAAAAGTAGTTCCAGGGTGACGTTCAGTGTGGTGTAAAAAGTAGTACCAGGGTGATGTTCAGCATGGTGTAAAAAGTAGTTCCAGGGTGATGTTCAGCACGGTGTAAAAAGTAGTTCCAGGGTGATGTTAAGCACGGTGTAAAAAGTAGTTCCAGGGTGATGTTCATCACGGTGTAAAAAGTGGTTCCAGGGTGATGTTCAGCATGGTGTAAAAAGTAGTTCCAGGGTGATGTTTGGCACGGTGTAAAAAGTAGTTCCAGGGTGATGTTTGGCACGGTGTAAAAAGTAGTTCCAGACTGATGTTCAGCATGGTGTAAAAAGTAGTTCCAGAGTGATGTTCGGCACGGTGTAAAAAGTAGTTCCAGGGTGATGTTCGGCATGATGTAAAAAGTAGTTCCAGGGTGATGTTCGGCATGGTGTAAAAAGTAGTTCCAGGGTGATGTTCAGCATGGTGGAAAAAGTTGTTCCAGGGTGATGTTCGGGACGGTATAAAAAGTAGTTCCAGTGTGATGTTCGGCACCTTGTAAAAAGTAGTTCCAGAGTGATGTTCAGCATGGTGTAAAAAGTAGTTCCAGGGTGATGTTCAGCGTTGTGTAAAAATTAGTTCCAGGGTGATGTTCAGCATGGTGTAAAAAGTAGTTCCAGGGTGATGTTCATCACGGTGTAAAAAGTTGTTCCAGGGTGATGTTCAGCACGGTGTAAAAAGTAGTTCCTGGATGATGTTCAGCATGGCATAAAAAGTAGTTCCAGGATGATGTTCAGCACGGTGTAAAAAGTAGTTCCAGGGTGATGTTCAGCACGGTGAAAAAAGTAGTTCCAGGGTGATGTTCGGCTCGGTGTAAAAAGTAGTTCCAGGGTGATGTTCAGCGTTGTGTAAAAAGTAGTTCCAGGGTGATGTTCGGCACAGTGTAAAAAGTAGTTCCAGGGTGATGTTCAGCGTTGTGTAAAAAGTAGTTCCAGGGTGATGTTCAGCACGGTGTAAAAAGTAGTTCCAGGGTGATGTTCAGCACGGTGTACAAAGTAGTTCCAGGGTGATGTTCGGCACGGTGTAAAAAGTAGTTCCAGGGTGATGTTCAGCGTTGTGTAAAAAGTAGTTCCAGGGTGATGTTCGGCACAGTGTAAAAAGTAGTTCCAGGGTGATGTTCAGCGTTGTGTAAAGAGTAGTTCCAGGGTGATGTTCGGGACGGTGTAAAAAGTAGTTCCAGTGTGATGTTCGGCACCTTGTAAAAAGTAGTTCCAGAGTGATGTTCAGCATGGTGTAAAAAGTAGTTCCAGGGTGATGTTCAGCGTGGTGTAAAAAGTAGTTCCAGGGTGATGTTCAGCATGGTGGAAAAAGTTGTTCCAGGGTGATGTTCGGGACGGTATAAAAAGTAGTTCCAGTGTGATGTTCGGCACCTTGTAAAAAGTAGTTTCAGAGTGATGTTCAGCATGGTGTAAAAAGTAGTTCCAGGGTGATGTTCAGCGTTGTGTAAAAAGTAGTTCCAGAGTGATGTTCAGCATGGTGTAAAAAGTAGTTCCAGGGTGATGTTCATCACGGTGTAAAAAGTTGTTCCAGGGTGATGTTCAGCACGGTGTAAAAAGTAGTTCCAGGGAGATGTTTGGCACGGTGTAAAAAGTAGCTCCAGGGTGATGTTTGCCATGGTGTAAAAAGTAGTTCCAGGTGATGTTTAGCACGGTGTAAAAAGTAGTTCCAGGGTGATGTTTAGCACGGTGTAAAAAGTAGTTCCAGGTGATGTTTAGCACGGTGTAAAAAGTAGTTCCAGGTGATGTTCAGCATGGTGTAAAAAGTAGTTCCAGGTTGATGTTCAGCATGGTGTAAAAAGTAGTTCCAGGGTGATGTTCCGTGTGGTGTAAAAAGTGGTTCCAGGGTGATGTTCCGTGTGGTGTAAAAAGTAGTTCCAGGGTGACGTTCAGTGTGGTGTAAAAAGTAGTACCAGGGTGATGTTCAGCATGGTGTAAAAAGTAGTTCCAGGGTGATGTTCAGCACGGTGTAAAAAGTAGTTCCAGGGTGATGTTAAGCACGGTGTAAAAAGTAGTTCCAGGGTGATGTTCAGCACGGTGTAAAAAGTAGTTTTAGGGTGATGTTTGGCACATTGTAAAAAGTAGTTCCAGAGTGATGTTCAGCATGGTGTAAAAAGTAGTTCCAGAGTGATGTTCAGCACGGTGTAAAAAGTAGTTCCAGGGTGATGTTTGCCATGGTGTAAAAAGTAGTTCCAGGTTGATGTTCAGCGTGGTGTAAAAAGTAGTTCCAGGGTGATGTTCAACATGGTGTAAAAAGTAGTTCCAGGGTGATGTTCGGCATGGTGTAAAAAGTAGTTCCAGGGTGATGTTCGGCATGGTGTAAAAAGTAGTTCCTGGATGATGTTCAGCATGGCGTAAAAAGTAGTTCCAGGATGATGTTCAGCGTTGTGTAAAAAGTAGTTCCAGGGTGATGTTCAGCGTTGTGTAAAAAGTAGTTCCAGGGTGATGTTCGGGACGGTGTAAAAAGTAGTTCCAGTGTGATGTTCGGCACCTTGTAAAAAGTAGTTCCAGAGTGATGTTCAGCATGGTGTAAAAAGTAGTTCCAGGGTGATGTTCAGCGTGGTGTAAAAAGTAGTTCCAGGGTGATGTTCAGCACGGTGTAAAAAGTAGTTCCAGGGTGATGTTCGGCATGGTGTAAAAAGTAGTTCCAGGGTGATGTTTGGCACGGTGTAAAAAGTAGTTCCAGACTGATGTTCAGCATGGTGTAAAAAGTAGTTCCAGAGTGATGTTCGGCACGGTGTAAAAAGTAGTTCCAGGGTGATGTTCGGCATGATGTAAAAAGTAGTTCCAGGGTGATGTTCGGCATGGTGTAAAAAGTAGTTCCAGGGTGATGTTCAGCATGGTGGAAAAAGTTGTTCCAGGGTGATGTTCGGGACGGTATAAAAAGTAGTTCCAGTGTGATGTTCGGCACCTTGTAAAAAGTAGTTCCAGAGTGATGTTCAGCATGGTGTAAAAAGTAGTTCCAGGGTGATGTTCAGCGTTGTGTAAAAATTTGTTCCAGGGTGATGTTCAGCATGGTGTAAAAAGTAGTTCCAGGGTGATGTTCATCACGGTGTAAAAAGTTGTTCCAGGGTGATGTTCAGCACGGTGTAAAAAGTAGTTCCTGGATGATGTTCAGCATGGCGTAAAAAGTAGTTCCAGGATGATGTTCAGCACGGTGTAAAAAGTAGTTCCAGGGTGATGTTCAGCACGGTGAAAAAAGTAGTTCCAGGGTGATGTTCGGCTCGGTGTAAAAAGTAGTTCCAGGGTGATGTTCAGCGTTGTGTAAAAAGTAGTTCCAGGGTGATGTTCGGCACAGTGTAAAAAGTAGTTCCAGGGTGATGTTCAGCGTTGTGTAAAAAGTAGTTCCAGGGTGATGTTCAGCACGGTGTAAAAAGTAGTTCCAGGGTGATGTTCAGCACGGTGTAAAAAGTAGTTCCAGGGTGATGTTCGGCACGGTGTAAAAAGTAGTTCCAGGGTGATGTTCAGCGTTGTGTAAAAAGTAGTTCCAGGGTGATGTTCGGCATGGTGTAAAAAGTAGTTCCAGGGTGATGTTCAGCGTTGTGTAAAGAGTAGTTCCAGGGTGATGTTCGGGACGGTGTAAAAAGTAGTTCCAGTGTGATGTTCGGCACCTTGTAAAAAGTAGTTCCAGAGTGATGTTCAGCATGGTGTAAAAAGTAGTTCCAGGGTGATGTTCAGCGTGGTGTAAAAAGTAGTTCCAGGGTGATGTTCAGCATGGTGGAAAAAGTTGTTCCAGGGTGATGTTCGGGACGGTATAAAAAGTAGTTCCAGTGTGATGTTCGGCACCTTGTAAAAAGTAGTTTCAGAGTGATGTTCAGCATGGTGTAAAAAGTAGTTCCAGGGTGATGTTCAGCGTTGTGTAAAAAGTAGTTCCAGAGTGATGTTCAGCATGGTGTAAAAAGTAGTTCCAGGGTGATGTTCATCACGGTGTAAAAAGTTGTTCCAGGGTGATGTTCAGCACGGTGTAAAAAGTAGTTCCAGGGAGATGTTTGGCACGGTGTAAAAAGTAGCTCCAGGGTGATGTTTGCCATGGTGTAAAAAGTAGTTCCAGGTGATGTTTAGCACGGTGTAAAAAGTAGTTCCAGGGTGATGTTTAGCACGGTGTAAAAAGTAGTTCCAGGTGATGTTTAGCACGGTGTAAAAAGTAGTTCCAGGTGATGTTCAGCATGGTGTAAAAAGTAGTTCCAGGTTGATGTTCAGCATGGTGTAAAAAGTAGTTCCAGGGTGATGTTCCGTGTGGTGTAAAAAGTGGTTCCAGGGTGATGTTCCGTGTGGTGTAAAAAGTAGTTCCAGGGTGACGTTCAGTGTGGTGTAAAAAGTAGTACCAGGGTGATGTTCAGCATGGTGTAAAAAGTAGTTCCAGGGTGATGTTCAGCACGGTGTAAAAAGTAGTTCCAGGGTGATGTTAAGCACGGTGTAAAAAGTAGTTCCAGGGTGATGTTCAGCACGGTGTAAAAAGTAGTTTTAGGGTGATGTTTGGCACATTGTAAAAAGTAGTTCCAGAGTGATGTTCAGCATGGTGTAAAAAGTAGTTCCAGAGTGATGTTCAGCACGGTGTAAAAAGTAGTTCCAGGGTGATGTTTGCCATGGTGTAAAAAGTAGTTCCAGGTTGATGTTCAGCGTGGTGTAAAAAGTAGTTCCAGGGTGATGTTCAACATGGTGTAAAAAGTAGTTCCAGGGTGATGTTCGGCATGGTGTAAAAAGTAGTTCCAGGGTGATGTTCGGCATGGTGTAAAAAGTAGTTCCTGGATGATGTTCAGCATGGCGTAAAAAGTAGTTCCAGGATGATGTTCAGCGTTGTGTAAAAAGTAGTTCCAGGGTGATGTTCGGCACAGTGTAAAAAGTAGTTCCAGGGTGATGTTCAGCGTTGTGTAAAAAGTAGTTCCAGGGTGATGTTCAGCACGGTGTAAAAAGTAGTTCCAGGGTGATGTTCAGCACGGTGTAAAAAGTAGTTCCAGGGTGATGTTCGGCACGGTGTAAAAAGTAGTTCCAGGGTGATGTTCAGCGTTGTGTAAAAAGTAGTTCCAGGGTGATGTTCGGCACAGTGTAAAAAGTAGTTCCAGGGTGATGTTCAGCGTTGTGTAAAAAGTAGTTCCAGGGTGATGTTCGGGACGGTGTAAAAAGTAGTTCCAGTGTGATGTTCGGCACCTTGTCAAAAGTAGTTCCAGAGTGATGTTCAGCATGGTGTAAAAAGTAGTTCCAGGGTGATGTTCAGCGTGGTGTAAAAAGTAGTTCCAGGGTGATGTTCAGCACGGTGTAAAAAGCAGTTCCAGGGTGATGTTCGGCATGGTGTAAAAAGTAGTTCCAGGGTGATGTTTGGCACGGTGTAAAAAGTAGTTCCAGACTGATGTTCGGCATGGTGTAAAAAGTAGTTCCAGGGTGATGTTCAGCATGGTGGAAAAAGTTGTTCCAGGGTGATGTTCGGGACGGTATAAAAAGTAGTTCCAGTGTGATGTTCGGCACCTTGTAAAAAGTAGTTCCAGAGTGATGTTCAGCATGGTGTAAAAAGTAGTTCCAGGGTGATGTTCAGCGTTGTGTAAAAATTAGTTCCAGGGTGATGTTCAGCATGGTGTAAAAAGTAGTTCCAGGGTGATGTTCATCACGGTGTAAAAAGTTGTTCCAGGGTGATGTTCAGCACGGTGTAAAAAGTAGTTCCTGGATGATGTTCAGCATGGCGTAAAAAGTAGTTCCAGGATGATGTTCAGCACGGTGTAAAAAGTAGTTCCAGGGTGATGTTCAGCACGGTGAAAAAAGTAATTCCAGGGTGATGTTCGGCTCGGTGTAAAAAGTAGTTCCAGGGTGATGTTCAGCGTTGTGTAAAAAGTAGTTCCAGGGTGATGTTCGGCAAAGTGTAAAAAGTAGTTCCAGGGTGATGTTCAGCGTTGTGTAAAAAGTAGTTCCAGGGTGATGTTCAGCACGGTGTAAAAAGTAGTTCCAGGGTGATGTTCAGCACGGTGTAAAAAGTAGTTCCAGGGTGATGTTCGGCACGGTGTAAAAAGTAGTTCCAGGGTGATGTTCAGCGTTGTGTAAAAAGTAGTTCCAGGGTGATGTTCGGCACAGTGTAAAAAGTAGTTCCAGGGTGATGTTCAGCGTTGTGTAAAGAGTAGTTCCAGGGTGATGTTCGGGACGGTGTAAAAAGTAGTTCCAGTGTGATGTTCGGTACCTTGTAAAAAGTAGTTCCAGAGTGATGTTCAGCATGGTGTAAAAAGTAGTTCCAGAGTGATGTTCGGCACGGTGTAAAAAGTAGTTCCAGGGTGATGTTCGGCATGATGTAAAAAGTAGTTCCAGGGTGATGTTCGGCATGGTGTAAAAAGTTGTTCCAGGGTGATGTTCGGGACGGTATAAAAAGTAGTTCCAGTGTGATGTTTGGCACCTTGTAAAAAGTAGATCCAGAGTGATGTTCAGCATGGTGTAAAAAGTAGTTCCAGGGTGATGTTCAGCGTTGTGTAAAAAGTAGTTCCAGGGTGATGTTCAGCATGGTGTAAAAAGTAGTTCCAGGGTGATGTTCATCACGGTGTAAAAAGTTGTTCCAGGGTGATGTTCAGCACGGTGTAAAAAGTAGTTCCAGGGAGATGTTTGGCACGGTGTAAAAAGTAGCTCCAGGGTGATGTTTGCCATGGTGTAAAAAGTAGTTCCAGGGTGATGTTCAGCATGGTGTAAAAAGTAGTTCCAGGTTGATGTTCAGCATGGTGTAAAAAGTAGTTCCAGGGTGATGTTCCGTGTGGTGTAAAAAGTGGTTCCAGGGTGATGTTCCGTGTGGTGTAAAAATTAGTTCCAGGGTGACGTTCAGTGTGGTGTAAAAAGTAGTACCAGGGTGATGTTCAGCATGGTGTAAAAAGTAGTTCCAGGGTGATATTCAGCACGGTGTAAAAAGTAGTTCCAGGGTGATGTTAAGCACGGTGTAAAAAGTAGTTCCAGGGTGATGTTCATCACGGTGTAAAAAGTGGTTCCAGGGTGATGTTCAGCATGGTGTAAAAAGTAGTTCCAGGGTGATGTTCGGCATGGCGTAAAAAGTAGTTCCAGGGTGATGTTCGGCATGGTGTAAAAAGTAGTTCCAGGGTGATGTTCAGCGTGGTGTAAAAAGTAGTTCCAGGGTGATGTTCAGCACGGTGTAAAAAGTAGTTTTAGGGTGATGTTTGGCACATTGTAAAAAGTAGTTCCAGAGTGATGTTCAGCATGGTGTAAAAAGTAGTTCCAGAGTGATGTTCAGCACGGTGTAAAAAGTAGTTCCAGGGCGATGTTTGCCATGGTGTAAAAAGTAGTTCCAGGTTGATGTTCAGCGTGGTGTAAAAAGTAGTTCCAGGGTGATGTTCAACATGGTGTAAAAAGTAGTTCCAGGGTGATGTTCGGCATGGTGTAAAAAGTAGTTCCAGGGTGATGTTCGGCATGGTGTAAAAAGTAGTTCCAGGGTGATGTTCAGCACGGTGTAAAAAGTAGTTTTAGGGTGATGTTTGGCACATTGTAAAAAGTAGTTCCGGAGTGATGTTCAGCATGGTGTAAAAAGTAGTTCCAGAGTGATGTTCAGCACGGTGTAAAAAGTAGTTCTAGGGTGATGTTTGTCATGGTGTAAAAAGTAGTTCCAGGTTGATGTTCAGCGTGGTGTAAAAAGTAGTTCCAGGGTGATGTTCAGCATGGTGTAAAAAGTAGTTCCAGGGTGATGTTCAGCACGGTGTAAAAAGTAGTTCCAGGGTGATGTTCAGCACGTGGTGTAAAAAGTAGTTCCAAGGTGATGTTCAGCGTGGTGTAAAAAGTGGTTCCAGGGTGGTGTTCAGCGTGGTGTAAAAAGTAGTTCCAGGGTGATGTTCAGCATGGTGCAAAAAGTAGTTCCAGGATGATGTTCAGCATGGTGTAAAAAGTAGTTCCAGGGTGATGTTCAGCATGGTGTAAAAAGTAGTTCCAGGGTGATGTTTGCCGTGGTGTAAAAAGTAGTTCCATGGTGATGTTCAGCATGGTGTAAAAAGTAGTTCCAGGTTGATGTTCAGCATGGTGTAAAAAGTAGTTCCAGGGTGATGTTTGCCGTGGTGTAAAAAGTAGTTCCAGGTTGATGTTCAGCATTGTGTAAAAAGTAGTTCCAGGGTGATGTTCAGCATGGTGTAAAAAGTAGTTCCAGGTTGATGTTCAGCATGGTGTAAAAAGTAGTTCCAGGGTGATGTTCAGCATGGTGTAAAAAGTAGTTCCAGGGTGATGTTCAGCATGGTGTAAAAAGTAGTTCCAGGGTGATGTTCAGCGTTGTGTAAAAAGTCGTTCCAGGGTGATGTTCAGCACGGTGTAAAAAGTAGTTCCAGGGTGATGTTCAGCACGGTGTAAAAAGTAGTTCCAGGGTGATGTTAGCCGTGGTGTAAAAAGTAGTTCCAGGTTGATGTTCAGCATTGTGTAAAAAGTAGTTCCAGGGTGATGTTCAGCATGGTGTAAAAAGTAGTTCCAGGTTGATGTTCAGCATGGTGTAAAAAGTAGTTCCAGGGTGATGTTCAGCATGGTGTAAAAAGTAGTTCCAGGGTGATGTTCAGCGTGGTGTATAGAGCTCGCAGGTGCCCTCGGCAAAACAGGAGTTTTGCTCCCCATCCCACGCAGCAAAAAGCCTACCTGAACTGAAGCTACCTAACTCAGTTGCAAACATTTTGTTAGTAATGTACAAATTCTTCTCTCTTTATAAAGAAACAAAACAATGTCACTGGATCACCTTTGATACAGTAGATCACCAGATTTTACTAGACAGACTCAGAAGTCTGGTGGGCCTCTAAGTTACTGTTCCTAAATGGTTTTACTCCTATCTCACAGATCAACAGTCTTTTATGAATATGTATACCTGCTCCTCAGAATTCCATGAAGTAAAATGTGGGTTCCCCAAGGTTCGATTTTAAGCCCAAAACTTTTAAATTTATACATGTTGCCTCTTCGTGATGTCATCAGGAGACATAGCATTGATTTCCACAGCTATGCTGATGACACACAGCTTTACATCGCCGTGTCTCCTGATGACCTGGAGCCAGTTAATGTCCTTTTAAACTGTATTTTTCATATAAAGTTATGGGGAAAATCTGGGTGTTCATTTCGACTCTGAGCTGGATTTTACTCCACACATCAGAAATTTAACAAGATTTTATCATCTTAAAAACATCACCAAGGGAAGGCAAATTTATTTGTATAGCACATTTCATGTACAAGACAATTCAAAGTGCTTTACATAACACATTACAGCAGGGTGCAGAAAACAAAACAAGTGCTTAAAAAAACAAAGATTAGATATATTCAGTTTAGAGACAAAAATTTGGGAGTCATGTGTGTGCAGAACGTGTGTAAAGGCTTGTTTTATTTTAATATGAATTAATTTCTGTTTTATCATGTAAAGCATTTTGTGTTGCATTCAGCATGAAAAGTGCTTTATAAATAAACTTTGATTTGATTTGGTTTTTGTAGCATCCTCTCTTCTTCTAACAACTGTCCGTAAATGTCTGGAAGTGAGGAGACCAGTTGCTGGAGTTTTAGGAGAGGAATGTTGCCTCTGACCATTTTAAATGAGCTTTGGTCCAGAGAAGACAGAAGAAGCTGGTTCTGGATCCTGTTCACATCTGGCTTCTTCTCTGCATGATGGAGCTTTAACCTGCATTTGTGGGTTTCAGGGTGAACTGTGTTCACAGACAGTGGTTTCTGGAAGTCTCCCTGAGTCCATGCAGCGGTTTCTTGTGGAGAATCATGTCTGCTTTTAATGCAGATGATCACCAGCTTTCAGCCTTGTCCCATGCACACAGAGATTCCTCCTGATTCTCTTAATCTTCTGATGATATTCTACACTGTAGATGGTGGATCCTCAAATCTGAGGAACATTTTTCTGAAATTGTTCCACAATTTTCAGACCCAGTTTGTCTCAGGTTGGTGTACCCAGGGGTGAAAGTAGTTTTAAATTCTTGCTGGTACTACAGTATTCCCAAAACCTTTATTTGTCTCTCACTTCATGCACTTTAAAATAACAAACTCAAAACTGAAATAAATAAAAACATTTTAATATTTTAAAGTTTCAAAGTTTTATGTCTAGAGGAAAAAAAGGCTTAGTCTTTAATGGTTGGGTTCAATACCCCCACACATCAGCCAAATTTAAGTCCTTAAAAAAGCGATTTAGTACTTTAGATGCTGAGTCCTGGGCGCCTGAAATAACTGGACGCAATTTATCAAGGTCACTGTTCAATGTAGCGTTCATATCTGAACCCACATATAGATAATCATTAAGCTTCAGTAACTGAGCGGTAACTGTGGGAAAGAAAGTGGCATTGAATACAGCTGGGGCATAAATAGAAATAAACGCTCTCTTGTTACCTTGAATAGATGTACAGCAGAAGGCTCGGCGACCTCCACAGTCCGAGCCAGTTCTTTCAATAGCAGCACTAATACCACGTCTCATTAAGATCATTGTTCCTTTGGAACAAGTGCCATCTGCTGAGGCAACGATGGATTTGTAAAATGGGTTTTGGACTCTGGGAACATCATTTATTTTTAGGTGCGTTTTCTGTAAAAGTGTAATATCTATTCTTTTCCTGTGTAAGAAATCCAAAATCTTTGGCCATTTGTACGGAGAGTTTAATCCTCTCACATTAAACGAAACAATCTTAAAGTTCCAAATTTTACCTGCAGCACTGCATCACCCCCGAGTGTTCTGCTGCCCATTGGTGGTAGAACCCTGCCCCCCCCATCTGTGAGCATCACTCAGCAATGTCAGGCTGAGCCCCCCCCAACAATATTTCGAGATATAAAATAGTACTCCTTAACGCTGAAAACACAATGACCCACACCCCTTCATCAGCAACTAACAGCATCTGTAAACAGACCCCTAATAAACTCATCAAAAAAGCAAAAACTCACAGCAGATCTTTCTGAATCAAATAACTTATCAGTCTGGGAGGTGGCAAATTTCCCATCAAGAACTCTTCACCCGTGAGATTACTATACCTCCTTACTTTACGACGTGTGACTTTCAGAAGAGATGAGAATACTAAAATAACATTGATTAACTCCTCATAATAAAAATAATAATCAGAGTTAAAGAAAAATACCTATAGCCAAACTTTAACTTTCCAATGTGTGAATAAATCACTGAGCCACTAACAATAAACCTCAGCTTCAACATGACCCTTTACTTAAGAACATAAACACTGTGCAGACGAAGTGTCTCTCATTCCAGAATAATCTGACCTTTCACATGTGAACTCTTAACTTGTCCGAGTCCAGAGGATAACAGATGTCAGCCAGATGTACGGCTCCGTTTCAACCTTCGACGTGCTTGATCCTGGCCTGGGGTCTTCATCCGTGATTCCCTGCAATTCTAGCTTCCGGCATCTGTTGCCTCCTCTGCCGAGTTAAATTATGTCCTTCGTCCTTCTTCCTTTCAGGATCGCCGGGTTTGTGAGAAATGAGTGTATTCCCCGCTTGGTGCGGATGTCGTTGTATTTCTGTCGCTCCTGCGTTGTATCGGGACTGTAATTCGCAAAAAACTGCAGTCGGGTGCCATCAGGGAGCGTTAGTTTGGCTTTCCTCGCGCCATCCAGGATAGCCTTCTGATTGGTGCACCTCAGGAGCCAAGAGGCAAGATGGCAGCACAGCGCCGAGCTCCGATTCACAGCCCCCCTTTCTCTCCTGCTAGTGCTCAGACACAGCTTGAATAAGTTGTCCAGTTTGGTCAAAGACCCAGCGGGAAACATGAGCTCAAAGAAAGAACCAGGCTGCACTAAGAAGCAAGAGACAAACCGTCAACACCGAGCTAACATCGTGCCAGAAGATGTGGCTACGCTAATCAAGCTAACAATGGCCGTGAAGATGGAAACTGAAATTATTTAACATTCTTTTGCCTTTACCTGGTTTAGGTAGCAGTTTAATTAATCCTTGCTTCATTGTTGTCATCCGTTCCTCATTGTTAATGCATTCTTTAATGGCTTGGGAGAGTAATACTTTGTTTTTTTTAGAAATTTGCTGTAATACGATCTGGTCCAGGAGAATGAGCTAATGTGGTCTTTTTTATCACACTCTCCAATTCTTCTATCTTTTAATCTTCCTTGCATAAATCTTTGAAAGAGTCATCGATTTTAGGATTCTATTTCTCTGTAGCTTTAAAAAATATTTCAGCTTTGGATTCACTCCAAGCTGACATGTAGATGCTACTATAGAATTTCCAGATTTCTCCTGACATTCCTTTAGGATCAAAACACTCTTCAGATTATTTTTTTTTTGTTTGTTTGTTTGTTTTTTCCTGTCTTTGTTTCTCTAATTTGCAGAAATAGGTTAATTTGTTCCCCATTTTCAATCCACTTAGCTCTGGATCTTATGTATGCTCCCTGTGCTTTTTTATTAATATATAGCTCATCCAACTGCAGTTGTTTTTTACTAACAAGTTCCTTATCCTCTTCATTCCAGTTTTCTGTATTGTAGTGAATGAGTAAGATTTTAACCAGTCCAGATTCCTTTTTATTATTTTCTTCTTTTCTTCTTTTTTTTTTTAACTAAAGGCTAAAGATTATTTTCTAACAGAAAACATTTTTGTATCGGTGAACCTCAGCTGTCATTAATTTGGGTTCCAAAATAAGGTTTTTAATTTCCTCACTGGAATAAACTGGAGTTAAATTTCCAGTAATCTGTAGGTTTTCTTTTGTTATGATTTGAAATAGTCATCTCTATTTTAAAATGATAGCTTAAGGAGATTCTGTGACACATCTTTCTAATAGATTGAATATTAGCCAATAATCAATCCTGGACTTAGCTTGTCCATTTGTTTTAAACCAAGTAAACTGTCTCTGATTTCTATTGAAAGTTCTCCAGATATCTGTCAGGAAATTTCAGTCGTGAAATTTTCAACAATTTGGTTTTGGTGAACCTGAGAGTGTCTTGTTGGCCATCTGTGCATCCACTCATCTGGTGTCAGGTTAAAATAGGATTTTATCTCCCATTGCTGAGTCCAAAATTTAATATCTTCTTGGGTAGAATGCCTTTCTTGAAGAAATAGCCAGTTTGACTTTTGCTCTTTCAGAAACAAAAAAGAACAGCTTTACGTTTAACAGAATCTTCGAGTCCCCTTACATTAAAAGAAGAAAAAGAAATATTAATTTTGAACTGGAAAGCTGAACACATATAAAACACAAACTATTACTGTGGAAAAGTGCTGAAGAGGTAGAGTGTGACTTGTGAAAGTCCCATGTTCAGTCGTCCTCACTGCGTTGCTTTAACCTTTCTCAGCTTCACCCTGCATGTGCTGGTTCTTCAACGATGCACCTGCCTTCGCTGAAGCCGTACGGACCCCTGAAGCCCGTCGCCTCGCCTTCCTTCCTCGCCTGCTTGATCCGCGGCCACATCGCTTGTCTCGCCGGCCAGTCCTCCCGCGTCAGATCTCCTGAGAAGCGGATTCCTTCAGTTTTACACACTGTTGCTGACTTTGATCTCCAGATGTCATCTCTTATCATTCTTTCAGAGAAAAGAATGATCTGTCAGTGTCAGTCATCAGACATCCTTCCCACTCTGTGCACCACATCGTCCATCTTCTCCTCCAGGAGTTTAATAATGTCCGCTCTTAAGTTTTCGTTAGCTGCCTCTTTTTTCCCTTTAATACGAAGACACTTCAATGTTCACTTTTGTTTTGCATTTGTTCAGCTCCCCTGAGTTCAGCTCGACCGTTTTGGTTGATAGTAGCTAGCATGGTGCTGTGTTGTCTCAATTGCATGTGTAGCTCTTCCATGCGTTCGTCTACTTGTTTACGGGTCGAGTACGCGAGTTGATGGCTTTTAAAACAACGTCAGTTGTTTGCTTACTTGTTTCTTCTGAAGGGGTACTTTTTGACTTTTTGTCTTGTGGGTTCTTTTCTGGGGTATCTGTTGGTGTCTCCTTATCTCTGTTCCATTTGTTGGGACCAGCGTGACTTCCATTGGTGTAACATAAGTATGTTCACCCAGGTTTTCTGCCTGTTTAAACGCAAAGCCTTTGCAGCAGGAGATTTCTTTGTTTTGTTCATTTTCCGGGTTGAATTAAGTAGTTACGAGCAGTTAGCAGTGGGGTTTCATTCGTTAAACCAGTTTCATCAGGACTTGTCTGCCAATAAATCAAACACACCGATCCCCATAGCAACCGCTGTGTTTGGGAAGTAGAAGCGCATGCACAGTGAAATCTCCGGTTGTTAAGCACTTTTGTTCTGTGCCTGTAAAATAGTAAAAAGGACAAATAAAAAGAAAAAAAACATGAAACACAACTGCTTCCTCTCCTACTGATTTTAATCGCTGTTACGAATTTAATTCGGCCTTGAGGGAGAGAGGGAGATTCCCGGTCAAAGCTCCGTCCAGTATGGACTCAAACAGCACTGACAGTTCACAAACTATTCGGAAGGAAGGAATTTTTAAACATGCGAAGCAGTTTTCAGAACTGCATGTTGCTAATGGATCTACTGTCTGAACCAGTCGTGACTGGGTCTGGTCTTCATAGCAGGCAGCCACTCCATCTTCCTGGTACAGCGCATCGCTGGTGAGTCTTTTAGTGGTATGCAGTACCAGACCGTACCAGCTTACTTTCACCCCTCTGTCCATCTTTCCATCTGAGAGACTCTGCCTCTCTGAAATGCTCCTTTTTACCAAGTCATGTTGCTGACCTGTTGCCAGGTAACCTGATTAGTTGCTATGAAGTTATGAGATTTGGAAATCATTGCATTTTTATTTACATTTTACACAGTGTTCCAATGTTAAGAATTGTGGTTGTAGACCACATCTCTATTACCATAATGAATCATCACAATGAAATTTATTAATGATTATAAATAAAATGTGAGATTTGCTGTATATACCATCTGACAGAAGTGCGTCCTTTGAATGTTGTGCAGAAAATAATATGTCTTTATAAGAATAAAAATACCTTTAACTGTATTTTTATCCTTTTCATGATATTTCATTAAGATTTTCTGTCACACAAAAGTTGTGTGTTTAATGAGTTGCTAAAGCCTGTGTTCATGCCACTTCTCCATATTGTGGGTTGTTTCTGGTACAAACACTGGATCTTGCAAATGCTTGTGAAATCAGGCAGAATGACTCAAAAGTTTTATAAGATGGCATTTCTCCTAAGATAAGATTTTTTCAGTGAAACATGAAGGAATGAAGTTATATTAAACAGCATGAACTATCTGTTGAACTATTATCTCTTTCTGGTGAAAAGAGATAATAAGTTCAGCTTGTTTGATGAGCTGGGAGTATTTTATACACTGAAGAGTTTGACTAAAGTGACAGTATTTACTGCTGTAATTACTTATTTTCTGAATTCATCAGTGAACTGTACTAGGAAAAGAGGGTAATGTTAGGTTTTTATCATTTAACTAAAACCTAAATCAGTCACCTGGATGACTTGGGGCCATTTGGACACTTCATTCCCTGTCGAAGGGCTAAATGACCACAACTCACTGGCCCCGGAGAGAAAAAGGGCTTCTTATTACTGTGGAACAGGACGTGGGGCCCTGCAGTGGAGACACTGGGACCAAGAATGGACTTTGGTGTCATAAATAATTTTTCTTGCACATTAAAATGATCATTTTTCCTGTGTACAATCTCAAGTTAAAAAACATTAGAAATTAGCAAAAAAAATGAGTCCATGAGTCCATCAGAGTGTGTGGTTGAGTATTTCCGTGTTGCTTCTTGGTAATAAATATTAAGCATCAGCAGTGGGCCAGCGGTGGCTCAGGTGGTAGAGTGGGTCAGGTTGGCTGTTCAGTTCCCACTCACCCAGTCATGGGTGGTTCAGATATTTAAATATGACCCACATACAAATGTATGAGGAAAAAGATGAAATCATTTATATTTATGGGATGTTTTTTATTAATGAAATTATTTAATGTTTCATCCTAATCTGACACATAACAGTGCACCCGGTTCTGGACTCCAGAACTGGACTCAGAGAGAAGCGTCTTTCCTGTCCATGCAGCCTCTCCTACTGGCATTGATGGGTTAGGAGGCCATACTTTTTATTGGTGCAGACCTTGACACCTCTCTGGAGCAGCTTAGGTTTTCAGCACAGGTTGCCATGGTGATACATCTGGATAAGGAGTGAAGCAGTTTTGAGCAGCTGAACATAAAGCCAATTATTCTGCTCTGTAGTACGAGTCCCGTACGAGTCCAGGCTCAAAGACTCTGCTCTCTCATGTGCATCTGAATTTTTCACATTTTCTGTATTTGGGCTCCTGCATGTTTTATTGTTAAACTGGTCCTGGTTCGGCGACCGTCCCACATGTTGAGCTTTTCAGCAGGCTTGATTTTGCTGAGGTTGTTACCAAGGAAAGCCTCAAATTCCAGACGTTTTAAAAGGTTTTCCAGGTAAAAAAGGCCTCTGGCCACTCAGTCTTGAGAAATCTGACCCACAGCTCTATGTACAAGACAAGATGATGAAAATAAGAAAAGCAAACGGTTGTGAAGGAGTCTGTGGAGCTGTAGACAATCTGTGGTTCAGTTTGCTGCAAGAAGGTTTCCTCACACTGCGGATAGATGCTGAAACACAAGCTGATGTGGTTGGTGTTGGGACATCAAAACTTATGTAAGAATGAAGTAAAAAGCTGTTGCATGTTTTAAATTTTAAAGGTCCAAATCAGAAGAAAAATGAAGCAAGAGAATGTTTGCAGGCCGGTTTTCTTTTCGGAGGAGATGACAACATCAGAAATGCAACTCATCGCTCCAGACTGAAACAATGAGGAAATTTAGTTAAGACAAATTTATTTCTACATCACATTTCATGTATAATTCAAGCGCCTTACATAAAACATTAAAAGCATCACAGCGGGAAGCAATAACAAGTGCATTAAAAACAAACTTTAAATGAAATTAAAAAATAAAAAACGAAGAAAAAGGCTAAAGTAAAAAATAAATAGATAAAATGCAAGAAATAAAGTTAGAGCGTGGATAAAAACAGGGTTAAAAGAAACAGATACAGCTTTGGACTATTGAAATGCAGCAGAGAACAGGTGGGTCTTCAACCTGGATTTAAATAAACTGTGTTTCAGCTGCAAATCCCAGACCATGGTCCTCCGCTGGAAAAGGGTGGAGTGATTTCTCCAAGTCAGGAATGAGGTCCTGCCCCAGGTGGAGGAGTTCACGTATCTCGGGGTCTTGTTCAGGAGTGAGGGAAGGATGGAGCGGGAGATGGACAGGCAGATCGGTGCGGCGTCTGCAGTGATGCGGACTCTGCATCAGTCTGTCGAGGTTACGAAGGAACTGAGCTGAAAGAAGAAGCTCTTGATTTACCGGTCGATCTACGTTCCTACCCTCACCTCACTAGCTGTAGGTAGTGACCGAAAAAACAAGATCATGAATACAAGCAGCCGAAATCAGTTTTCTCCTCGGGATGGATGATGGATGGATGGATGGATGGATGACGGATGGATGGATGATGGATGGATGGATGGATGACGGATGGATGGATGGATGGATGGATGGATGGATGGTTTCAGCAGATCTGAGGCTTTCTGGGAGTTTGTTCCAGACATGTGGAGCGTAGAAGCTGAATGCAGCTTCTCCATGTCTGGTTCTGACTCTGGGAACTGATAAGAACCTGGATCCAGATGACCTGACTGGGTTCTGGTAGGTTCATACTGGATCAAAAGGTCTCTGATGTTGGTCCTAAACCATTCAGAGCTTTCTAGACCAGCCAGTTAAGACACGTCTACCCAGTAGTTCAGCAGTCTTCAGACTTGTTATCCAGGTAAAGCTTTCATCATTAGACGGCGAGACTGGCATCTGGTTTTGTTCCATCATCTTTCCTGTTTACTTTCTACTACTTCTTAAATAAACGTCTGTAGTTTTCACATTAATTTTACCAGGAGGAATAACTGCTTTGATTCTACCCTAATTTATACTGTACTACCCCAGAACTTACGAACTTGTTTGAAGACGTGGATAAAACGTGACCTACAATCTTCACAGTTCCACTGACGAACAGAGGGGAAATTATATGAAACTTCTAACGAATCCAGAGCTGTTTTGTGTGCTCCGCCATCTTGTGGCAGCGTCATTATTGCAGTGACGAGGCCTAATGACCTCATATCTGCTACAGAGGACATGGACAGCACCATGGACATCCATGGTCCACAGGTACTGATAAAGGAATTGATCTTTTCAGTTGAGATCTGAGTTATTTTGTTTTTCAGTCAGACATCAATCAGAGCATCAATGTAAACTATAGTTCATCTACAGAAACAGCTACACTGGAAAATATAAAACTCTAATCTAATACTAGTCTGGTTGGCTCTCATTCACATTCTTTATCTTTTTGCTTCCAAAGCCTTGTGCAGGAAAAAAAATCCATCCCATCACGCTGGTATGGAACGATACTGATACTAGCCTTGGTATCGATACTATGGATATTTGGATCGATCGAAGCCCTTCCACACAGAGCAGTAAGAACAGTTATTATGTATTTTGCATTCAAACATTTGTATGCATAGAATAAAATTATTCACTGGAAAGAAATGGGTTAGAACTTCAGGGGAAATTTAGTTTCACTAAACACACAGCAAGGACAACTTTTTGTGTTTTAGTTTGTGGGGATAAGTTTTGGAGGGAATGCTCAGTGAATGTCCAAATATAAACCAGTTTTTAAAACAAAACTACAACAAATTATTTTTACAAGATACAGAAATGAGGAGGGTATCTGATTATTAGTGGCTGTTTACTGGCCATAATAATAATAATAATCATAATAATTATTATGATTATTATTATTATTTATTATTATTATTATTATTATTATTATTATTATTATTATTCAGTTAATGCAGTATGTAAAGTACTTCTATATGTTGTTCTAAATCATCTCTACCATGTTCCATCCATCCATCCATCCATTTTCTGCTGCTTATCCAGAGTCGGGTCGTGGGGGCATCTGCCTAAGCAGGGAAACCCAGACTTCCCTCTCCCCGGCCACATTCACCAGCTCATCTGGAGGGATCCCGAGGCGTTCCCAGGCCAGCTGAGAGATGTAGTCCGTCCAGCGTGTCCTAGGTCTTCCCCGGGGCAGCTCATAGAAGCTGTTTGGTCCATACTCCATACTCCCGGAGTACCCCCCACAGGAGACCCTGGGGAACACGGTCGAATGCTTTCTCCAAGTCCACAGAACAAATGTAGATTGGTTGGGCAAACTCCCATGCCCGCTCAAAGACCCTGAAGAGGCTGTAAAGCTGGTCCACTGTTCCATGACCGGACGAAAACCACACTGCTCCTCCTCAATCCGAGGTTCGACTATCCGACGGACCCTCCTCTCCAGCACCACTGAATAGACCTTACCAGGGAGGCTGAGGAGTGTGATCCCCCTGTAGATGGATCACACCCTCCGGTCCCCCTTTTTGAAGAGGGGGACCACCACCCCAGTCTGCCAGTCCAGGGGAACTGTTCCCGATGTCCACGCGATGCTGCAGAGGCGTGTCAGAGGCCGGTAACGAGACATTCATCTGATTTAGGTCTGTTGGAGACGGGATGCACCTAAAAGTTGCACGATAGTAGATGTTGAAGAATTAGCTTGGGCACCCCTGTTTAAAGTGACCTCACTCAGACATAAGATGGAGTGAATGTGTAGAAAAGGTCAAAGGTTGTAAAACAGATAACAACAGAAACAATGTAGTTTTTGTCCGTTCATATCCAGAAAATTCCACAGCTATAATGACCTACAACAAACCTTTTAGGACACACTTGAACGGTTTGTTTCTGACCACACATTTCCAACATGTGGTGGTCGAGTTTCCTCACAGTGAGCTGGTGTGGGTTATGCTCAATGTGCTGCATGTCCTGCCCTGATAAGCACAGTTTGTAGTTTTCTCACACTGTATGACAGATGTTTAATGTCAGACTCTGTTATCACAAAGCACACTTACATAAAGGAAATACACGGAGACCCGAAGCTGCTCAAATCTGCAAGGAGAGATAAGAACATTTTAGAAGCAAAGATCAGTTCAGACAGGGTTTCATTGCTGGTCCTGGTGCACATATATTCACATTGTGAGCATAAGTCTTTCCTGCCACCACACTTGGGTTGAAATGAAAGAACTGAGATGTTTCTGAAGTGCAGATTTTCAGGTTTAATTCAAGTGGTTGAACAAAAATATGACATAAATCTGGAGTCAGCAACTACTTGTAGTCTGTGGCCAAATTTATTCTGACCAGTTGAATGGCCCAAAAATGACCTCTTCGTCAGGCTAAACCTATTTTCCCTACTGAACACAACTTTTTTTTTTTTTATACCTATACTATTATATCTTGTACAAAAACAAAATTTAATAAAGTTATTTATTTCAAATCAATGGAATTATCGTCATACTGTGTTACTGCTTTGGCTCCATACTGTGTCTGAGTTATGAAACAGTAACCTGCTGATAATAAGGGCTGTGATATACTTGCTGTTAGCGATGCGTCCGCATACGTTTCATGGCTTCCAAGCATTCCTAGCATCCGTCTGGCATGTAGTTCATTTACATTGACTCAAGGTAACGTCGGGGGCGCAATTTGCAATATTAAATTGAACACTAGAGACACTCATGCAGACAAGAGCATGAACACAACAGGTCTGAGGTAAACACAGTGGTGAGTAGTTTTGAAGACCGTCTCTTGGACCTTGTCCACAACTACTGGCTTTTGTATGATTTTTCTTCCCTGTTGCACAGTGATAAACACTCGTACCTGAACAGTTAGTAACAAACTGGAAGCATTTTGAGGGTTGATGCCCCGGAAATACAATGTGAATGGTAGATTGACCTTTTCAGTCCATGTGCTGTGTACTTACATCCTATCTGTACTGTTAGCTGACTCCAGACAGTGAAAAACAGCCTCATGTTGACTCTTGTCTCATCTCTTGTCCTGTCTCTCTTTCTCCCCCTGATAATGTCTTCTAATGTTTCTTTGCTGAATCAGCAACGGTCTCAATCAAAATGGCTGGTTTGTTTACATGTGCTTGCTAGCATGTCATGGGTGCACAAAATGAAACTCAGCTGCAACGTCACGCAGTGTCCCAAATGAAAAATTTGCATTGTGTGGTTTCTCAGCTTCATAAATATGCATAATAAATGTCACTGTGCAGTGCCGGCCGAAGGTAATGTGGAGCCCTAGGCGAACCTCAACTGTGCCCCCCCCAAGATAAAATATATTAAAAAAAATGCACGCAAAGCAGGTAAATGATGTAGGTGGTGCTGATGCTGTAAGTGACGTAGATCCTATGAGACGGCAGATTCAGACCATGGGATATGGGCTTAATAATGTATTTTTCAATTAGATGGTATTAGAGTGGATTCTGATGTGGAGGCTGCCTGTTGGCTACATCCACATCAAGATTCTGGTGGGACGACTTCTGGTTTGGCAGTTAATGGAGTAGGTGCGCAGCTCTCACGCTCCCAAAACCTTTCAGGTTTTTCTCTGTAGCAATAACCCATTTTTTTTTGTTCTTTTTGCTCTTGCCCCTCTTTGTCCTCCCCTAAAAGCAGCATAAAGACACGGTTCGGGCATGTCTAAGTCCAGAAAGCAGTCGCAAAAGGACCCGCATGTCTCCGCCAGTAAGGCCAACAACGCAGCTAGCTTAACTGTAAAATGGATATCCCATCTTCAGGAGCAACCCTGCGCAGCGCTGGCAATGATTTTTAGTCATCCTCCCTTGATCAAAAACTCATCCAGATTCAGACCGTGGTTTCTGGCCATGGCCAACCAAGGATGTTATGGCCGAGCTCTATAAAAGAGGTCTCCACACTTCCCTCCTCTTCCCGGCAAAGCTACACATTACTCTTCAGAGTGACAAGAAAAGGTGGCTCGGCTCTGTGTCCCAGGCGACCCACTTCCTGAAAAGCCTTGATGGTGGTCCATCGACTTCAGGACTAAGTGCAGAAGCTTGTTTATTTGCTGCTACTGCAAGGCTCTCGGCATGTTCCAGGCTCTGTGTGTAATGACAATTTTTCAGACAGATTTTGTGCTCCTCTTATCCTTGAGAGACTTTGGTTTGGTTTTATTGTGTTCTTACAGTATCACCGAGCAGGCCTGTTATGTTTATAATCTGGTTTAATACCCATCCTGCCAGTTCACTGCCTGAAATAGGAGGCAGATTTTAGACTTTGTGGGAGAGTTAATTCCTGTCTTTTTTTTTTTTTTTTTTTTTTTTTCTTTAACTTGTCCTGTCCAGCATCATAGCAGCAAAATGATAATCTGGTTGCTGTATCGTGCTGAACAAATTTGCTCTGCCAAGGGGAGGCCTATGGGTAAGGCTCCTCTTGATAATGTGATTAATTTATTTATTTATTTACTTTGAATCACGGAATCTATGTAATCTTGCTGGACCTGACCGGAGGGGACAGAAAAAGATGGAAAATAGCAAAAAAGAGCAAAAGGGAAAGAAGAAAGGAGACAAAAAGATCACAGACAGAAGGAAACGACCCTTCAATCCACACCATCACCAGACAACAAACTGTTACACCTGTACATGAACACATCAGAAAGTTTCCTACAACTTTTACAAAAGCAGAAACACACACACAAAAAAAAAAAAAAAAAAAAAAAAAAAAAAAAAAAAAAAAAAACAGGGCTGCCAGTCATTAAGAGTTTTTAAATAATAAGCAAATCAAATCAAAAAGACATAACAGCGACCAGATACTAACTCACAGGAAAAATGCAAATTTTTTTTTTATTTTTTTTTTTATAATTATCGCTTAATATTAAAAACCCACTAGACAACTCAGTGACTGTGTCAGCATGCAGAGCATGAGAAACAAGCAGTGATCAGTGATGAAGAGTGGTGAGTGAGATCATGCAAATGCGACCTCGCCTCCACGGAGGCCAGAGGCACCAACCCATGCCACCCCACCACAAAGACGACTCCAGCCCCACCCGAAGGGGGGCAGAGGAGAGCCCCAGCAAGAGCCCCCCACGGTCCCGGGGCACAGGCCCCAGTGGGCCAAGATCAGCAGCCGCTGGCCTCGCCAGGGACCGGCCCACCCAGGGCAGCCCAAGCGAAGGGCCCAGGGCCCCAGGAGCCCAGAGGCAGCCGCCCCACCCCCCAAAGGCAGAGGGCCCGCAATATGCCTAGGAGGACCAGGCCCCCCCAGACAGCCACCCGGCGTAGGCCAGCACACACCCCGATGTTCCAGCCGCACACCCCGGGAACCAGGGTGCTATCGGCCCCCCTCCCCATCTACTTCAACCTGACAGTTAATTCCTGTCTAACCGAAGCTGCTCATACTGCTTGCTAGAATGGCGTTCCTGTGTTGTTCCTGTTTGTTTGGGTTGATCTGTTTAATTGTTATTCAGGACTTAGAGGGCTAAGGAAGCAAACTTCTGATATGGTCAAGGTAAGACTTGAGGGGACCTTGGTTGTTCATCACTCAAGTCATATTGTGGGATCCAGTTTGTGTTTAAGTGGGTGGGTGTGCATGTGTGGGGTTTTGTTTCCCCTCCCTCTCCCTTTTCCCCTATCTTCCCCCAAGGGCTGCCCTACCTGGTTTCTTTGCTCACACTCAACTTAGAAGATGGGTGACTTGAATTTTGTCACTTGGAACAATAAGGGGCTGAACTATCCTGTGAAATGGGCCAAAGTACTCTCACACTTGAAACACCTTAATGCAGGAACTGTGTTTCTCCAGGAAACTCATTTGTGTGTCTCCGATCGGTGGAGGTTGGATAGAATATGGGATGGGCAGGTTTTCCATTCATGCTTTGCAGGGAGGGCCAGGGGAGCTGCAGTCCTTATTGGTATAAACATCTCCTTCCAACCCTCTACTACTGTCTCTGATAAGAATGGATGGTACATTATAGTCTCAGGTAAATTGGGCAACAGGCACATTACTCTAGCTAACCTTTATACTCCTAACTTTGACGATGTACAATTTTTCCATAATTTTTTCTCCAAGCTCCCTAATCTCAATTCACACTCTTTGATCTTCAGGGGGGATCTTAATTGTTTTATTGATGAAGCTCTTGACCGTTCTTCTTCTAAGCCTGCTGCTTTGAGTAAATCAGCAAGCTCAGTTAAGTTGTTCTCGTCCGATTTTAGAGTTTCCGACCCCTGGCATTTCCTCTACCCATCTGGGAGGGAATACTCTTTCTTTTCACATGTCCACCAAACTTACTTTCGACTACTTTTTTTCTGGACAATGCTCTACTTCTGAACCTTAAACACCGTAGCTACGAGAGTATAGTTATCTCTGATCACGCACCGGTGGTTCTCAACCTCTCCTTTCCTGATGCAGTGCAGGCGAGGGGGCATTGGAGGCTGGACCCGGTGTTGCTTGCGGACGAAAACTTTTTACTCCACATCTCCAACCATATTAAGCTCTTTCTTAAAGACAATAGTACCCCAGTCATGTCCAAAAAAGTTATTTGGGATGCTATAAAAGCTTATCTGAGCGATGAAATCATCTTATTTGCAGCTCACAAATCCAAAACGTCAAAGCAGAAACTGATTGATTTGCCTCCCCTTCCACGGCACTATACAAAGAACGTTTAAAACTCCAGTCTGAACTTAACCTTCTTTCATCCCGCTTCGTGGAGGACCAACTTTTGAGAGACAGGTGGTCCTTCTAGAGAATAGAGAAAAGTCGGGCAAGCTTTTGGCCAATCGAATGTGAGGCTCGAGAGCTAGGCAGCTTATCCCTGGCATCCGAATAGACAATGGCTCGGTTTCTTTGGAGCAAAAGAGAGGTTGGTCCTTTGAGAGGTTTAGCTCCTTCTACTCCAACCTTTACCGCTCAGATTCTGCATTGGATGAAGGCATGATGGAGAACCTATTTTTTAAACCTAAATATGCCCTCCCTGACTAAAGACCAGAAGACTAAATTGGAGGTGCCTACTACCCAAAGTGAGATTTCCTCAGCAATATCATCCATGCAAAATGCAATGATGGGTTTCCGTCAGACTTCTAAGAAACTTTCCCCAAACTTGTACCCCTTTCTATCTCTGGTATTTGCTGATTCATTCAAATCCGGCGCTCTTCCCCCCACGTTTAATCAAGCCTGTATCTCCCTGTTGCTGAAGAAGGATAAGGACCTTATGGAATGCTCTTCTTACAGGCCCATATCATTACTGAATATGGACATAAAATTTAATTTTAATGTGGACGAGCTGCTTCTTTTAATCTCAGATCCTAAAAATTCTCTCCCTGAAGTCCTCTTGCTTTATAAAACCTTTGGCTGCATCTCAGGTTACAGGATTAACCTGGGTAAAAGTGAATTATTCCCAATCAGCAGGAAATTACTCGATCTGGGTGACAGGACTTCTCCACT
Source organism: Melanotaenia boesemani (assembly GCF_017639745.1). NCBI lineage: Eukaryota > Metazoa > Chordata > Actinopteri > Atheriniformes > Melanotaeniidae > Melanotaenia > Melanotaenia boesemani. The sequence continues at coordinate 42,794,374 of NC_055682.1, forward strand.
TAAAGTGGTGACAAAGCTTTACTTACCTTGGAATTTGTGTTACGAGGGACCATTGGCACCTTTACAAACACAACCTTCTCAGCCTGTTCAAACAAGTCAAGGCCACTCTATCGAAATGGTCCCCTCTCACTTTACCTTATTGGCAGGATTAACTCAATCAAAATGACAATACTCCCCAAATTTTTATCGCTTTTTCAATGCCTCCCTATTCTTATCCCTAAATCATTCTTTAAAGCACTAGACTCTGTTTGGATGCTATAATTGGAATGGCAAGCCACGTAGGTTGCTTAGAGTGTTCCTGCAAAGGCCAAAGCAAGATGTCAGTATGGCTCTCCCTAATTTTCAGCACTACCATTGGGCTGTGAATTCGCTATTTGTTACACTGGGTCCCCCCTGTTTGGGTGGCAACGGAGGTCAGCGCAGTCAGTTCAGTTTCTTTACCTGCCCTTGTGTGTGCTGCGCTCCCACTATCTCCACCATGCCCTAGTGGCAATGTGGTGAATAAGCACTCTTCACGCATCTGGTCTCAGTTTCGCAAACACTTTGGACTGCAGGGTATGTCACTTAGGTCCCCCATTGCCTCCAACCATTTTTTCACCCCCTCAAATAATGGATAAGGCCTTCAACGTTTGGCACAACAAAAATCCTAAGTATTTATCTAGACGCTGACCCCTTGTGCAACAGGTGTAGGTCTGTCCCTGGCAGTCTCATGCATATGTAATAATAATAATAATAATAACTTTATTTGTATAGCACTTTTCGAAACAAAGTTACAAAGTGCTTCACAGCATTTAAGAACACGTACACAAAGGTAAAACAATAAAACATTAATTCAAAAGAGACAATAAATTAATTAATAAAAACAAATTCACAATAAGAAAGCCATTCTATAAAAGTAAGTTTTTAATTTAGCTTTGAAAGTGCTAACAGTGTTGGCTACCCTGAGCTCCTTAGGCAGAGAGTTCCAAAGTTTAGGAGCTCTGACTGAGAAGGCCCGGTCTCCTCTAGTGAGGAGACGGAAGGGGGGCACAGTCAGGAGGCTCTGACCTGAGGAGCGCAGGCACCGACCAGGGACATAGGGGGAGAGCATGTCACAAATATAGGTGGGGGCTACACAATGGAGGGCTTTAAAAGTAATTAATAAGATTTTAAAATCAATTCTAAAATTGACTGGTAACCAGTGTAGGGAAGCTAAGATAGGGGTGATGTGTTCATGTTTTTTAGTGCCTGTTAAAAGTCTTGCTGCAGAGTTTTGGACCAGCTGGAGACGACTGAGCAACTTCAGACCTAAACCTGAGTATAGCGCATTACAATAGTCCAACCGGGAGGAAACTAGTGTGTGTATCACCTTTTCCAGGTCAGACTGGGAAATAAAATGTTTGATCTTGGCTATATTACAAATCTGATAAAAACAAGATTGGACAACCTTGTAATCTGAGGGCTAAAGTCAAATTGCGAATCTAAAATAACTCCCAGGTTATGGGCAGATGGTTTTACCAGACTGGATAAACCACCAAGAGAAGAGAGATTTTGAGTGACTTGAGGTGGACCGAATAAAATTATTTCTGTTTTTGATTTGGGACAGCCAGACCTTTATGTCGGAAAGACAGTTAAAAATGCGAGTGAATGATTCAGGGTCGTTCATAGCCAGCGGGACGTATAGTTGTGTGTCGTCTGCATATAGGTGGAAATTTATATTGTGGTTTTGAATGATTTGACCTATGGGAAGCATGTAAATGGAAAATAAAATAGGCCCAAAGATGGAACCTTGTGGAACACCGTATGATAGGGGGGCCGAGGAAGATGAAAACTCTCCAAGTACTACAGAGAATGACTGGGATGAAAGGTAAGAGGAAAACCAAGATAATGCAGAGTCAGCAATGCCAATAAAATTTCTGAGACGCTTTAACAGAGTGGCGTGGTCAACTGTATCAAGTGCTGAACTTAAATCAAGTAAAATTAAAATTGAACATAGACCATTATCAGCGGTTAAGAGCAGGTCATTGGTGACTTTTATAAGGGCAGTTTCGGTACTGTGGTGTGAGCGAAAGCCGGATTGAAACTTTTCAAACATGTTGTTATTTTTTATGTGCTCGGTCAGCTGGGTGGCAACAGTCTTTTCTAAAAGTTTGGCTAAAAAAGGCAAATTTGATATAGGTCTGAAATTGTTCAGGTCCAGAGGATTAAGTGAGGGCCTTTTTAGAATCGGTCGAACTACAGCACTCTTTAGACCAGGGGGGACACAACCAGACGACAATGAACTGTTAATAATAGAGAGGATGTGGGGACCCACGGTGTCGAAGATGCCCCTCAAAAATCTAGTGGGCAGAATGTCTAATTTGCAGGTAGTAGGATTTGCATGCTGAATAAGATCCTTTAAATTGGATAAAGAAATTTGTTTAAAATGTGTCAGTGAGGACCCAGGTTGGTTCAGGACATCAAAGTTGCCAGGGGCAGGTGGAATATTATTCCTAATGTTGGCAATTTTATTAAAATGAGTGAGAAACTGCTCACATTTTGCAGCAGAAGCATCGATAAGAGGGGTAGGAGGGCAAGTAACTAAGTTTATTGTTTTAAACAATATTCTAGAGTTGTTGCTGTTTGAGATTAACTCTGAGAAATACAATTTACGTGCTTCTTCCACTGCCAATTGGTAGGCAAGCATATGGTGTCTAAGGTTTTCTAAAGATACCACAAGTTCCATTTGCGTTGTTTTAACTGCCTAGTATGATGATTAAGCCAGGGTAGGAAATTCCTTTTGATAGGTTTTGTTTTATACGGACAATAGTATCTAGAATTTCCTGGCATGTATTATTGAAATTGTCCAGGAGCTCATTTACTGATGACACATTTGTTTGCACATTGCTAATCGGTGCAGCCAGAAACATGGTACTAAAACTGTTTGTTGAGTTGGGTTTGAAACTGCGAGTACGGCTGCTTGATGTAAGCTTTTGTATGGCAGAATGCAAGTTAGTTTTGAGTGAGACACCCTTATGGTCAGAGACACAGAAATCCAAGAGGTTTACATTATCAATGTCAACTCCCAGGGAGAGGACAAGGTCAAGAGTATGTCCTCTGCTATGGGTTGGATTTTTTACATGTTGGACTAAGTTAAAAGAATCTATAAGACTAAAAAAATCAGTGGTAAAACTGGGTCAACACACATGTATGTTAAAATCACCAACAATTATCACCCTATCATATTTGGCAACAGTGCACACAAGAAAATCTGAGAATTCTTCAATGAATTCATTGGTGGCTTTAGGTGGCCTATAGATAACAGCACAGAATGTAGGTTGTGAGCCACAGAGAAGAAAGACCAGGGATTCAAATGAAGAAAACGTATCATTAGGGAGGGCGGCGCATTTGTAATCAGATCTATAGATCACCGCAATTCCACCTCCACGGCTTCAGTTAAGGGGATAGTACAGCCAGGTGTGAGCCATGACTCAGTAATAAATAAAAAATCAATATTATTTGACATGATGAACTCTTGGCAGAGAAAGGACTTGTTTGTTAGGGACCTCACATTGAGAAGACAAAAATTAGTTGTGCGTGGAGGAAGAAAAGGAGTAGTAATTTTAGCCTGAATTAAGTTTTTTCTAAGGCAAAAAGGAACAAATGATTTTAATTTGGACCCAATGGCATCATGGATTCTCTCCCGTACAACTGGGAAATGGGAAATACCTGCAGTGGCCAGCAGGAGGTGACCTCAGCAGGGGTGCAATGTGCAGTCATCGGAGAAGAAGAGGCAGAGCTCACAGTGGGGGTATTTGATGTAAACGTAAACAGTCATGCACGTGTGCAAGTTTGCACCGCGTGTTGCATATTGGCCGCAAGTATGCGACAACCTGACCTGTTCGGATGAAGGCCATCTCCACAAAACAATGAGGCATGGTTCCAAAATAAATGAAAATTGTCAATAAAACTAACATTATGGGAACTGAAGATTGAGTGGAGCCAAGTATTAAGTCCAAGTATTCTGCTAAACTGGCCAGCGCCACGGGACAATGAGGGAATGGGGCCTGAAATGAAGACACTCAGTCTTACAGAGTCGAGGAAAGTGAGAAGCTCAATGAAGTGTACTGGTCCTGCCCATCCCTATCTAATGTTCGGACATCATACTTCTACTCTATCTCAAAAGTCCTTAATTATCAAATCCCACCAAACCCCCTGACAGCTGTCTTCGGCCTGCCTCTAGATGAAGGCCTGCCAAAAGCCCAAGATGAGATCTTAGCCTTCCCTTCTTTGATAACCCGTAGGGCTATTCTGTTACGTTGGAAGAACTCCGCTGTCCATTTGCTCATGCATCCATACCTGGTTCTAGCTGCTCCCCTGCTAGTTATCCCCATGGGTTATGGGTGGGTGGGCGGGTGGGGAGGTGAACACTTCGCTGTCTGTTGTATATGATTGTTATCCTATCCTTGATTTTGAGTGTTACACCAATTAAGGGAAAAAATTTGAAAATGGTCATTGTTTAATTGTCTGCCCATTTCATGTTTATCTGTGAATGGTTCAGTAAAAAGGCCTTTGAAAGAAAAGATTCTGGTAGGATTCCATTGTTCCAGACTTTACCATTTAGCAGTTTGTGCAGAACTTCCGTATGTCCCCGAAGTCCTCCCTGTACATCAGTGATCCGACCACAGCTGTCCGTTCTAAAGAAGACACTCATTAATGAATGTGTATCCCATCCAAATTCACCATCTAGGAGCTACCGGTAGTGAATGAAGCCAATGTTGAAGGGACTGACGTTGTGTCGGCTTTAATGGAGAATTTTAACCATGACAAGCAGTAACTGTCTGGCATATCATTTCTTGTTTACCATTATTGTATTATTTGAGCAATAAAGATTAACCTAAGTTGCAAAGCAGTTTAATATGGCTTTTGGCTTTATTTAAGTTTGGGTTGGGGTCAAATAAGTAATTAAGTTTGGATACACACATACATACACACACATACAAACACATATATATGCATACATACACACACATACACAAAAGAATAAATTTCTTTTATTGTGATCTCCTTCACAGACACCATGCCCCCCCATCATTGCACTGCTGTTATCCTCAACTTTTTCAGGATTTGCAGCAAATGAAAGGTAAACGTTCTTCCTGTCCTGCAGTTTCTCCTCCGTCTTCTCCAGATATCCCAACAACTCTGCTGGGATATCAGATTTTTTTGTGCAATGCGATTTTTTTAAGAGTCCGTTCACATTTCCACTTAAATGCAACTTATATGTGACCTCCTGTATGAACCTTATGCGCATCAAAAGTGTCCCGCCTGCGTAGAAGTCACGACGATGTGACAGTAAGAGTACGTGCGACATCTTCGTGTTTGCGGTAACAGCGAAGGTATGTTGCAATTTTAAAATTATTGTCCAACCGTAGCCAGCACATTTTCAATGGCATCGTTTTAGGGAGCAGATTATAAAAGAGGAGAGCCAGATTTCTGGCCATGACATTTTGTGGAGCAGCGGCAGCAACGTCTGTACAGAGAAACGTGGCTATGGAGTCGCAGCCAGGAGTGGTGGAGAGTGATGTGAGGCCTTTACAGAGAAAACTTCAAAAACAATTTTGTATCAATGTGATCAATGTGTATCAGTGATGTGTAGGTCGGATTAATGTGACTTGGCCATTCAGACTGAAGCCGCATGGCAAAAGATCAGATACATATCGGCGTTAGGACCACATATCCAAGTGGCCTGGGTCGCATTTGAAAAAAAAAAAAAAGATCTGCTCTGTGTCATTGAGACTGTTATGAAAAGCTCAGATACAGGTCACATAGGGGCAAAAAAAAAAAAAAAAAAGCGGATTTGGCTTATACCATCACACCAGCCTGCAGTCTGAACGTAGCCTAAAGTCCCACTTCCATTTACCTGTGTGGCAAGATCAAGGCAATTAAAGTTTTGTTTAAACCTAATGGGTGACAACGCCAACTGGAGGGGTGGGAAGCTACCCTCCATTAATCTCCAACAAAACGAAGGTTCAAATTATACGACTGGACTGACGGATTCACAAGTAAAAAACCATGTTATTAACAATAAAATACACAGGTTAAGACTAAACTAAATCACTTCTACCATACACCCAAGACACAATGGCTGGCCCCACTAGGAGTTACAATACAATCCTGAAAGCAACAAAGAGGGTTAACGTATGTGTTACAGGCCTCAAATGGGTCCTGTATTTTGCAGGAAAGAACGGGAGATACGCATGAGCTGTGGTCTGTTGGCAGGCAGGCTCTAGTCTCAGCATTTATTCACAAACAATCATATGCTTTGACATTATGCATTTTTTTAGGTCTCATAAGCCATATTTTCATTCATTTCTGACAGCTACTTCAACTTTGTGGTTCATTCTTGTACAACAGAAATAAAAGTCTTTGCCTACAGTATACTGTTTTCTTTTACAGGTCTTTCTTTGAAGCATCTAACTTGCTCGAACATACATTACAACTTTTAGCACAAACTATAATTGTGGCACATCTCATGCAGTAATTAATTAACCTGCGCCTCTAGAGCTTTCCCTGAACAGTTTATCCAACCCACATTAAACATCCGTACATATCACTGTTAATAGAATAGCAGACATATCAACGTACACTCTGCACGAACTCCAACTCAAATTGATTAATGCCAGAACAACTTAACAGCATAGGATATTTACATCAAACAGACAAACATCACATTAGTCAAGGAGCTAAACTACGCTAAACTGTGCACGTTACAGTACACCATTTTTCTCCGTTCCCACGTGAAGGACGTGCAGCTCTACAATACAAGAGCTATCGGTAGTATTCTCCAGCCCGAACGGCCAAGTTAAGACAGTAATGATACTGCATTCAATAGAAACAACGTTTATACAACTTTATGAGACTTCTGGGTCTGACACACTCCAATTACTGACCTGTATTTTGCAGGAAAGAACGGGAGACACGCATGAGCTGTGGTCTGTCGGCAGGCAGGCTCTAGTCTCAGCATTTATTCACAAACAATCATCAATCAAAAGAAAAAAGAAAGAAAAAACAAACCACATGCACACAATAATACCCTCTAAATCAATGACACAACAAACCAGGCTGCTTCTCCAAGTCTCCAATCCTGGACTAGACTCATCCACCACACCTGGATACTACAGTCAGTCAGGAATCAACAGTCAGTATACAGGTGGGCGAGGTTCACTTGACTGTGTGGAAACTGACCCAGGACAAAACAGCAGCGTGTCCATCAGTGCTGACGTGTGATACGCCTCAATGTGCACTCATTTACTGGCCTGCTGGAACACACAAAAATCCAACTAACCATTAGTTCAATGGCCTTAGAATCATTTTTTAGTGGGACAGCAGTCTTACCCAGACATGTGGTTTCCACAGGGGGAGAAAATGAACAGCCGACACGGGATACTGCATGACAGCCTCTATAAACCAGCCATGTCCTCAGCCACCGAATACTTCAGCGACTGACCCACAATTGGTGAAGCCCCCTGCTGCCAATGAAGGCAACCTATACGCAGCAAGCAACTGCACACCACACTGCAAAAAGATTAACATTAGCTTGGACAACTATGGACAACCAAAACCAGACAGGGAAGGGAAACGGTGTGGTACTCACGGTATATTCAGCTGACATGCTCGATCACCGCCGCCATGACGGCTAGAGGAGGCTTATCAGGGCCACCCAGGTAAGGGATGCACCCTGACTAGCGAGTGCCACTAGTGTTTCCTCAGTTTCCAGGGACTTTAACTCTGTTAGAAACAAAAAAAGAACCTTAATTTGTGTTCACCCCACAGTATATAACATAAGAGCTAAATGTTAGGGAAAGTTTCTTTATTTACAGGACTACACAGGTCATGTGATACGTTTGTTTGGCTATTGTTAGCAACTGTTAGTGAGTTAGCATGGCTAACAGAAGAGATCAGTTTAAAATGATTCACACTCGATCCATAACATCTCTCTAGAAAGCCCCTACACTTACCAGATTCACTGGCGTTCCCAGTTTCCACCGAGGATGGACGTAGCTGTGGTTTGCCGAGTGATCTCTGAGAACAGAATTTAGTCATTTAAAATGTGGGTTGTTTTTGAGAGAGGGTCACCCATTGTTGCCACATTCCAGCTCCATATTATGGTCCCTGACATCTTTTTTCAGCCTTTTAAAGTCATTTACTAGCTGGTTGACAGTTCTATCATAGCCTGCTGCAGCATCTCTATCTGTATGTGTCCGAAAGCAGCCTTTTGTCCGAGCCCTAACCCACCCTCACCTGCTGACGCAATCTATGTGAAGCGGTTATTAGAGCTGGCCCAGCAAAGACTTGGTGTCAGCTTCAAACCAGTTTTGAGAGCCAGGAGCCGGTGCTTTGGTGGTGGAAAGTCAAAGTACCAGTGCTTAGACAGGCTCTGGCTCTGAACCAGCACTGAAACCAGTTCGGTTGAAAAGGGGCTACATAGTCGGTAAAATCACTCACCGAGGGGTTGACCCGACTCTCTGCAGAAAATAAGAAGATAAAATAAATGGTGAAAAAGAAAAGAGCAGGTGAAGAACCAGGTCCACGAACTGAAGGGGACTAACTTCGGTGTAAACCAATATCCGAGAGAGATCCTGGATTGGTGAAGAGTCCTGTTTCCCATCAGAAGGAAATCCATTGCCGAAGAGCTCCCGCTGTCATCGTGATGGATAAATCATTAATTAACAAACAGCTGTACCGTGACCCGGACATCACTCCGAGGCTCTGCTGACGTGGTGGTATGTGCTTTAATCTTCCTGTATTCTTACTAGATTGTGTCAACAATAAAATTGCTGCTTTTACAGGAAAACAAGTTTACATGTAAAAGCTGTAGAAAATTCTCTGTTGTGTTTCTGTACAGGTGTAGCAGCTGGTTGTCTGGTGTTAGGTTGGATTGAAGCTGTACAAGTGTGTTGTACCGAGTGTTTTTGAAAAAGTTTGAATTGTCTGGAAATGGAAGGAAGCAGGAAGCGTCCCAGGTCAGCTGTCTGGGATCACTTCGACACTTTTTCTTTTATAAACTTTAGCACAAATGTTGCTCTGTCGCTCTGCACCTCTGAGCTGCGTGACTCAGCGTGGCAGCTGTAAAATCTGCTGCTCATAACACAGCCAGATGGATCAGGTTCAGACAGGGGCGTTTCCTGGACCTGGGAACATTGGGGGCTGAGCCCACACCCTCGTAAAGAAATCTCAGTAAACCAATGCAGTAAAAACGGCTTTTTATTTAAGCTTTCCTCAGCATTGTGTCACCGTGTTTAAAGCCAAATACTGTAATATGTGCTGCAGTATGTATTTATTTTCAAGCTTAAACGTGACAATGTAAACAAGATCTCTAAAACCATATTAAACTTTTACTTTTCCAGACATCTGCTGTTTATCACCAATACCTGCTCTTTAGTGCACATCTTCTGCAACAAAAGGATGAACGTGAACTGTTTTCAGTTACTCAGTAAAGATGATGCTGAAGTATTTACTGTACCTCTCTATCATCTCATCTGTCTCTTCCTTCTTTCCCTACACGCTTCATCACTTCTTTTCCTTTCATCATTTCCCTTCTTTCCTTCTTTCACTTGCTGTTTTCCATCTTTACCATTACTACTTTTTCAGTAGTATAGCTGAGTTTAAACTAGTGGTATACTCTGATTTTTCCTCCCAGTCTCAAACATCCCTGTCCTGGAGCAACACACACATACAAGAACACACACACACACAAAGGAGAGATCATGAAAGACTGGTTTTTATTCCAAATATAAATGTATTGTGAGCAACATAGAATGTAAAACACTCTTTAAAACTCTTTAACTACTGACCAGCCAGTAACCTGGAGGTAAACAAAAACATCAGTAAATAAATTTATAATAAAGCTGTTCTTTGTTTATCTATATTTAAACTAAAGCAGCATCTAGAAACCAAACCTCAACACTAATGGGAAAGCCGTTTCCATTTACTACAACACAAACACATGCATGCACGCACGCACACACACACACACACACACACACACACACACTCAGCAGCGGGTAAACCAGCGAAATACGTAGATTTCACTGGATTTAATGCAAATGTGTAAGAACAGAAAAGGGCAGGGCTAACGGTTTAGTACAGCTAGCTTAACCTTCGAAGTACCAAGTACTGTCATGAATGATCTGCCTAACGTTCATTTAATTTTAAGACGTACAGGGTTTAAATTATTTGTGGTTTACCTGTTTCGTGTGTTGGCCCACAGTCTTGCAGCCCATCGGCAGCGACCACAACTGAAGAGTTTCTCTCTTCTTTAAATAAAAAAAACCCTCTGATGTCCATTTTTGACCGCTAATAATGACCGCTCGAAATAACACCAGAGTTCAGATTAGAGATAAAACGCCGGCTGTTAGCCAAGACGGAGGATTCCCGATTCGAGAAAATTCCTCTGTGATTGCTCACAAATTTCCCTGAGGACCTCCAAAGGGATTAATAAAGTATTATTTAATTTCATTTCATATTGTACCTGTGTTGCATTCACATAAGCCAGGAAATTACAAAACTACCATCTTCTTTAATGTCATAAGGCGGCTGAGAGAATGTAAACTTATTCCTTCTGTGATTAAAAAACATTCTGGGCTTGATGTGAAATGTTCGGGGCTAGAGCCGGGAATGCCCAGGCCAGGCGACGCCCCTGGGTTTAGATATCTAACGAGTGTCAGGATTAAACAAGAGGATGTCTTCTCTAAATCCTTGGTGCTGTGCAGATGTTGGACAGGCAGGTTTACTTTATAGAAGCCATGAATGTGGTGAAGGAAAATTATGAACTGGCTCTGAAATCCAAATCAGAGCCAGGTGGTTGACAAGTGATTGGCTTTACTGTTTATACAGGGACAGGTATAGAAAAGTTTTGATGAGGGGGCCAGGCAGGGGCACTAACCAGGAAAAGGATGGCACAAATGAGAATGTTTAAGGCTTAAATTTTACTAAATATTTATATGCTTATTAAAACTTAAGGGGTCCTCAAATGTGAAATGTGGGAAAACGGTCTATATTCGTCAGTGTTGAAGTAACAAACCACATCCCCACACTGCTGAAAAGCTTGCTATACCTCTGTGTACAGGAACATCTCATGCCAATACTGACCGGTTAAAATCATTAAATGATTGTAAAATTCAAAAACAAAGTATCTGTATTGATATCGGTATTGGCGATACTTGCCCTGGATTTACTTGGTATCGGATCGATACCAAAACTTGACCAGCAATGGAAAAACCAGAAACAAGTCTCCTGTGGGTCAGTTTGAGTTATTTACGGATTCTTAAAGTGTAGCTTCTAAGTTTTCCAACGACGTCTAACACATGGAAATTAAAAAAACTGGAAGAAGATGTGGCCATTTGAATGTTGGCACCCCCCAAACTAGGCTGGGCATGTAATTTATTTTGCCTCATCCGAACAGAATTGCCTAATCTAAACAAAACGATATGTCTGTCTGTCTGTGGTCAATCCAGGTGGGGCAAGGACAGGAAGACCACTAACAGGGGGCAAAACTCCTGGGCTGCTCAGTAGGTGAAACCTGACCAGCTCGGCATCACCCGAGTTCTAGCAAGCACCACTGCGTAGCAAGCCAACTACACGTGGCATCTGCAGCACAAAAAGGAAATGCTGCGCACTTCTACTTTCAGATTTATAAAAGCGTGCGCACGCACGTCCCACGCCTGTTTCCGTTTATAAATCAGAATCTACTCTAAAGGCAGATTTATGGTTGCCTGGCGTTTGCATCTGTGTAACCACCGTAGGCTCGGTGTAGCTCCGCAGAGGCTCAACGTGCTCCTCTTCCAGACCTGACCTGCACCCCTGCTACGCAGACGGCTACGCAGAGGTACTCCCTTGTGATTGGTCAGTTTGGGATCACGTGTTGCCGGATGTCTGGATCTTCTCAATGAATTTGTGTGGTAACCACCGTTTTCAAAAACAATAACCAGTGGATCAAGTTGATGAGAGGCTGATCGAATTATTTCTTCATTTTCTTCCACAAGCTAATAAAGACATTGAACCGTACTGGACGGCTTTGTTGTTTTAAAAGAGGAAATACCTACCGAACTGTAGTGAACCTGTACTTTACCGGCCGATACCACTCCTTCGGCCACCTTCAAGTTAGGAGGAGAAACTGCAACACGACACCAAAACGATGAGTTCCCCCTATGCTCGAGTGAGAGAGCAAACTCACCAGCATCCGCTGCGCCGTGGCCAACCGCACGCAGTCATTGCGCGAGCATAAATCCGCCTTAAAGCGAGAGCACATGAGGGAGCGCCTTGTCCCGACCACATGGTGGCTATACATGGTCAAGTGGACGCCTGTAATACATATTCATTACATCATTTCCATGATGGCTCGGGAGGGAAAAAGAGGGAAGAAGCGGATTAATTCAGGGTGTGAGACAGAGATCCTGATGGACCACGTTGGAAAAGGTAAGAATGTTTAACTGGTGAACACAGCGTGGACGTTACTGGTGTCAGAAAGACAGAATAGTGGCAGCAGGTGGAGACGATCACAGTGTCAGAAGGAAGACACGACAGAGGAGTCGGAATATACTGGACAACTCAGTCGGTAGAACATCTGTATGTCATGCGGGATATTGAAGTTCGAATCCCACAGTGATGAACAGTAACACCTTCCAGCTGGGGCCTTAGGCAAGACGCTGCAGCCCACAGTAGATCGTTCTGGAGAAAAGCCTCTGCTCAATGACAGTAATGATGCTGGTAATGTGTTCTGTGGTTTTAATTTATAAAATAAATATGTACAGATACATCTGAGATTGGTGGCAGTTTATTTGGTGTTAAATAATATTTCTTTCTAGTTGCTGGGTGTTCAGACGGGTTCGGCTGTGATCGGAGACTTGCAGCACCTCAACAGCCGTGTCCTCAGAGGAAGTTTAGAGGGACACCATCACCTCTATTAACCAGGTGGACAAGGAGCTGCGGGAGAGGGAGACGGTCTTGACGGAAATTGGGACAATTATAAAAGGATTGTGTAAGAATAAATAAAGGAAATCCACCTTGTGTGTTTTCACTTCTAGATTCTCCAGTCTGTCCCACTCTGCTGGATCTCAGAATAAATACTAAATCTTACTTGTCGCATCAGGTCCAGCAAGGTTACATAAATTCCATAAATCCAAATAAATATGGTAAATCAATCTATTTAGGCAAGGCAGTTTATTTGTACAGCACATTTCATGTACAGGACAATTCAAAATGCTTTACATAAAACAAACAAACAAAAAAAAAATACAGATATGAAGAAATAATAAAAGGCAGCAACAAAAAGCAGAAGTCACAATAAAATAATAAATTACATTAAAATGATTAAATGTAAGATAAATTAAAAAGTTACGGTGCCGATTTCATGCATAGACATGAGAAAAGTTTTTAACCTGGATTTAAAAATGTCTACATTTGGTGAAAGTTTAATCTCTGCTGGCAGTTTGGTCCACTTGTTTGCAGCAAAACAGCTAAATGCTGCTTCTCCATGTTTAGTCTGGACTCCATTTTAAATAAATATAGAAATAAAAAATTAGATAATCAAGAGGAGCCTTATACGCATAAAGCTCCATGTGGCAAAGCAAATTTGTTAGGCACAACACAGCAGCCAGACCATCATTCTGCCGCCACCATGCTGGATAGTACAAGTTAAAATATTTTATATATTTTTTTATCTTTATTCTTCACTTATTTATGTGCCTGTTATATTTCTATTTTCTTAATCATGTGTGCTTAAGCCGAGACTCCTCAAAATTTTGATTTGCTTGCATAATGACAATAAAGAACTTGAATTGAAAAAAAAAGATCAGATCAACAGATTTCCAGGTTATTATTTTACAAAGTTGTACACAGAAATTTGCAGCTGCTCTCTGAGGTCATCCTTCTTTCATCACCTGTTTAAACACACTGCAGGTAATCTGACTTGTTCTGTGCACTGTGATAAACATGTGCTGCTCTGTTTGCACTTTTGGACATTTTTTTATTTGTCCTTGGATATGTGGAACAGTATAAAACCCGACACTGAGGGACAGTAAAACACTGACCTCAGGTAAAACCTTCACATCCATCATAGCTACACAGAGTTTAAGCTTCAGTCTGGTACAGTTTGTACTTTTCATTTCTGAAACTGAAGTTCTGCGTGTTTTCACAGGTCTTCTGCAACCATGTTGATCTTCTCTTGGTCTCTTGTGGCCCTGCTGCTGGTTTCCTCGTCCTGGGCTGAGGTAGAAAGCAATAATAATAATTACTGAGACGCTCGACCAAAGTTTAGTCTGTCTGTCTGTCTTTCTTTATTATTTATTTATTTACTCTTTTTTATGTAGTTACCATAAAATTTTATTTATCTTTATTTATTGGTATTAATTTAAGATTTAATTGCATTTTATTTTGTTCCACTCTTGTTTTTTATTTGCTAATTTTTTCATGAATTATTTAGTTTTTGTATAATTGTAAATAATTGTAAATAAATTCAGGTGTTAATAGGGTTAATGATGTTTATATATATATATATATATATATATATATATATATATATATATATATATATATATATATATATATAAAGTATGCATTTATTTTAATATCACTTATTGAATATCTAATTGTATTTTATTATATTCCAGTCTTTTCTTTTTTCCCCTACTTTTTGTTTCTGTATTTATTTTGTTTTTTATATTATCATAAATAAATTCAGTTGTAATTTATTACACAACAATTCAAGTTGTTTGGTTGTGGTTTTATTCTCTGTGAACAATATGAAGACAGTTTTTTGTAGAATGTAAACTTAATGAAACTTATATGAAGCTTTTCTAACACCTTTGTCCTCCTTGTTTTCACATGTTGCCATGACAACAGGAAGGTAAGGAGGTTATAACCGCTCTTTCATGCTGTAATTACAAACTGAACATTTTCTAAATTTTCTGGATGACTTGAAGTAGGGCTGGGCAATTAATCGAATTTTAATCGCAATTACGATCTGGGTTTTTAACGATCATAAAAATGAAATGGTCTGATTATTTTTTGTCCTTCAATTTGTGCTGTTTTCAAATCGAGCGCAGCTGTCATTGCAGCGCTTTGCTGCAGACTCCTCCCACTGCTGCAGCCTCCTCCCACAGCTGCAGACTCCTCCCACTGCTGCAGACTCCTCCCACTGCTGCAGCCTCCTCCCACAGCTGCAGCCTCCTCCCACTGCTGCAGACTCCTCCCACAGCTGCAGACTCCTCCCACAGCTGCAGACTCCTCCCACTGCTGCAGCCTCCTCCCACAGCTGCAGACTCCTCCCACTGCTGCAGACTCCTCCCACTGCTGCAGACTGCTCCCACAGCCCCGAGTTTAGTTTAGTTTTATTCAGAACGAGTTGCAGACACCTGGACACACGGGAGGCGGTGTCGCTCCTTCTCCATCATTTTCTATGTAAACTTGCGCGAGGAAGTGAAAATCGCTGCCTCCTCCAGCCAAGTGACAGGCGACAGTCGTGCATGTAAAATGCTGCGTTAGTGCACGCAGACGTCCACATGGGGGCTTGCGACGCAACATAAAAAAAATAGAGAAATGTTAAATTTTTGTGAGTCGCAACTAAATAATCCACCTGCTCCCAGAGTCACAGAGAGACAAACGTTATAAACAAACAGAACTTTTTTTACACTTTTTAACACAGTGAACAATCCGGGATTTAAGAAACTCATCAACACTTTGGACAAATGGCATCACTGCCATCTCAACACCATTTTAGTGGACTGTCACTTTCTTCCCTGTATGATGAGTGTAGTGAGGGTGTTGTGAAAGACGTGGTGACAGTCCGATGTTTCGCCACCGCTACGGACCTTATAGAAAATGTCGCGCTACATTTTATTGACGCGGATTTCAACGTGAAAATGAAATGTCTCCAGACTATTTTTTACCAGATCACACCAGACGGAACATAGCTGCTGGTCTGAGACAAACAATAGCTACGGGGACCTGGTGGAAAAAAACTAGTCTGTATTACCACAGTAAACACTTAAAATGTCACCACTCCCCCCCCCCAACCTCTTATCTATAATCGTGTTAAATAATCGAGATCTCAATTTCAATCAAAATAATCGTGATTATCATTTTTCCCATAATCGAGCAGCCCTAACTTGAAGTGACTTTTCTGCTTTGTGATGTGTGACAGAGGTCGCTGCCGTCCAGGAGGACACATCCAAGGAGCTGTCCGTTGGCGAGCTGCTGGAGAGAGCCAACAGACACCGCAGTAAGTCCACTATGGACTGGTGCTTAACTGGTACACACCAGTCCATAGTGCTAGCATACTGAACTTCACATTCAGAGATGTTCAGATTTACTACTGAGGCCTGTTTACAGAGTCGGTTCTGGCCCCTCATTTACACTGTCTGTGTAAACATGCAGCCAGACCCACGAAATGCACAGCAATGACCGACCTCCGCGTCATGTTTGTGCTGCTGCATCTTTTTCATTTATTTGCTCTGTTGAAGCAGAATCTGTTTCTGATAGAACATTAACCCTCAGCGCCAGATAACTAGCGGTTAGCACGCAACGCTTCTGTTCATGTGTTTTCTGGTCTTAGGAGGATGTCGTGCACACCTGAGTGTGTTGTTTCACCACCCGCTAGAGGCCTGGCACGCATACCACATTGTTTTTAATCTTATTCACGTTTTTCCTGCAGTTTTTCGTTCTGCTATTGTGTATATGCATGTTTTTTTTTCTTTTTTTCATATATTCAACGTTTTTTATATTCTAAATCTAAATCTATATATAGATATATAGAATCTATATATACATTTAGATTTAGCACACAGATTTTCAGATTTTTATATATATAAAAATCCAAACAAACCAAAAACAGCAGTAATTATTTCTAACCTGCTATGTCTTTGTGACCTTCTCATCTGGTCTTACAGCCCCTGACTTTGATGAACCCCCCCTGATTGGAGGCGACATTGCTGTCAAGCCTGATGCTGACAGAAACGCTGACCCTTGCACCTCCAGAGGATGTATGTGGTTGAAATACACCGATGGGAAAGTCTACATCCCCTACTACATTGCTAACCACTACTGTAAGTATCTCTTCATTCTTTTCTACCCATGTTTAAGAAAAAAAAATCATACAAAAAGCTATCTTTAATGTACCTTATTTGACTTTAATTTATTGATCTCTTCTGGACAAGGCCCGTTTTTCTAATGAATAAATGTGTCAGAGTAAATTAACCTGGAACAAAGTAGAAAATGTAAATTATTATCTCATCCTAAAAGAAACACCATTACTTTCAGTGGAAGCCAGATGATAGCAGCCCACCTCATCTAGCAATGAGTAATCCTAGGAATGAGTAAAGTAATCCAAAGAATGAGTAAAGTAGTCCTAGGAATGAGTAAAGTAGTCCTAGGAATGAGTAAAGTAGCCCTAGGAATGAGTAAAGTAATCTTAGGAATGAGTAAAGTAGTCCTAGGAATGAGTAAAGTAATCTTAGGAATGAGTAAAGTAGTCCTAGGGATGGGTAAAGTAATCTTAGGAATGAGTAAAATAATCTTAGGAATGAGTAAAGTAGTCCTAGGGATGAGTAAAGTAATCTTAGGAATGAGTAAAGTAGTCCTAGGGATGAGTAAAGTAATCTTAGGAATGAGTAAAGTAATCTTAGGAATGAGTAAAGTAGTCCTAGGGATGAGTAAAGTAATCTTAGGAATGAGTAAAGTAGTCCTAGGGATGAGTAAAGTAATCTTAGGAATGAGTAATGTAATCTTAGGAATGAGTAAAGTAATCTTAGGAATGAGTAAAGTAGTCCTAGGAATGAGTAAAGTAATCTTAGGAATGAGTAAAGTAGTCCTAGGAATAAGTAAAGTAGTCCTAGGAATGAGTAAAGTAATCTTAGGAATGAGTAAAGTAATCTTAGGAATGAGTAAAGTAGTCCTAGGAATGAGTAAAGTAGTCCTAGGAATGAGTAAAGTAGTCCTAGGAATGAGTAAAGTAATCTTAGGAATGAGTGAAGTAGTCCTAGGAATAAGTAAAGTAGTCCTAGGAATAAGTAAAGTAGTCTTAGGAATGAGTAAAGTAATCTTAGGAATGAGTAAAGTAGTCCTAGGAATGAGTAAAGTAGTCCTAGGAATAAGTAAAGTAGTCCTAGGAATGAGTAAAGCAGTCCTAGAAATGAGTAAAGTAGTCCTAGGAATGAGTAAAGTAATCTTAGGAATGAGTGAAGTAGTCCTAGGAATAAGTAAAGTAGTCCTAGGAATAAGTAAAGTAGTCTTAGGAATGAGTAAAGTAGTCCTAGGAATGAGTAAAGTAGTCCTAGGAATGAGTAAAGTAGTCCTAGGAATGAGTAAAGTAATCTTAGGAATGAGTGAAGTAGTCCTAGGAATAAGTAAAGTAGTCCTAGGAATAAGTAAAGTAGTCCTAGGAATGAGTAAAGTAGTCCTAGGAATGAGTAAAGTAGTCCTAGGAATGAGTAAAGTAATCTTAGGAATGAGTGAAGTAGTCCTAGGAATAAGTAAAGTAGTCCTAGGAATAAGTAAAGTAGTCCTAGGAATGAGTAAAGTAATCTTAGGAATGAGTAAAGTAGTCCTAGGAATAAGTAAAGTAGTCCTAGGAATGAGTAAAGCAGTCCTAGAAATGAGTAGAGTAGGCTAGGCATGTTGTGGGCCCTCTGCCTTTGGGGGGTGGGGCGGCCGTCTCTGGGCTCCCGGGGTCCTGGGCCCTTCACTTGGGCTGCCCTGGGTGGCCGGTCCCTGCCGGGGCTGGCGGCTGCTGATCTTGGCCCACTGGGACCTGTGCCCCGGGACTGTGGGGGGCTCTTGCTGGGGCTCTCCTCTGCCGGCCTTCGGGTGGGGCTGGAGTCGTCTTTGTGGTGGGGTGGCTTGGGTTGGTGCTCCGGGACTGCTGCTGGGGGCCCGGGCCTCTGGCCCTGGTCTGCCTCTGGCCTCCGTGGTCGCATTTGCATGATCTCACTCACCACTCTTCATCACTGATCACTCCTCTTCCTCATGCTCTGCATGCTGACACAGTCACTGAGTTGTCCAGTGGGTTTTAATACTAAGCGATAATTTTTTTTTTTTTTTTTTTTTTTTTTTCCTGTGAGTTAGTATCTGGTCGCTGTTATGTCTTTTCGATTTGGTTATTATTTAAAAACTCTTAATGACTAGCAGCCCGTTTTTTCTGTGTGTGTGTTTTTGTAAAAGTTGTAGGAAATTTTCTGGTGTGTTCATGTACAGGTGTAACAGTTTGTTGTTTGTTGTCTGGTGATGGTGTGGATTGAAGGGTCGTTTCCTTCTGTCTGTGATCTTTTTGTCTCCTTTCTTCTTTCCCTTTTGCTCTTTTCGCTATTTTCCATCTTTTTCTGTCCCCTCCGGTCAGGTCCAGCAACATTACATAGATTCCGTGATTCAAAGTAAATAAATAAATAAATGAATCACATTATCAAGAGGAGCCTTACCCATAGGCCTTCCCTTGGCAGAGCAAATTTGTTCAGCACGATACAGCAACCAGATTATCATTTTGCTGCTATGATGCTGGACAGGACAAGTTAAAAAAAAAAAAAAAAAAGAAATATTAAAATGCTTTTCTATGTCCGAAGCAGTGGGCAAATTTAATCTCCCCACACTCAAGTTTAACTGCATTTATTTGTTGGCAGCTTCCCGGGAAGCGGCCATCATCATTCGTGGACTGGAGTCTTTCTCTTCGGTTTCCTGCATCCGTTTCAGACCATACCAGAATGGAGATAATGAGTGGTTGAGCATTGAGTCCAGGAACGGGTAAAGATCAGAGTTTAGTTGGTTCTTAAAGTTCTTTATTCATACATTTACGCCTTGTAAACCGATAAACACAAGGAAATGTCCAAGAGAATAATTAGAATATGGCACCCAGTCAGATTGGCTGGTAGAATTAAGATAACAGGACTACAAAGAGATGATCCAGCATCTGATCCATCCTGCTGTTAAACTCAGTTTGTTCTGGTAGTTCAGCCATTTCCAGCTCACCTACATGTTTGAATGTTTGCTGATCACAGCTGCTACTCCTATGTGGGCCGCCAGGGCGGCGCTCAGACCGTGTCCCTGAGCCGACAGGGCTGCCTGTACCACGGTACCGTCCAGCACGAGCTGCTCCACGCCCTCGGCTTCAACCACGAGCAGACCCGCTCTGACAGGGACAACCACATCAGAGTGCACTGGGACAACATCATTGACGGTAGATAGATGACTTTTCTAAAGACCACATCTAAAAAATGCCATTTTGCCCATGAAAACCTGAGTTTTTCCCTTTTTTTTGTTCCGCGTCTCTACAGGCATGGAGTACAATTTCTATAAAATTGACACTCTGAACCAGGGAACTTCTTATGACTACAACTCTGTTATGCAATATGAGAGGTAAAGAGTATTTCTCACTTGTGTTGTTTGCTTTTCACAAGAACATGAAAAGAACAAATGAACTTGGACCAAACATATAGATATCAAAGCAAAAATGGCAGCAAGTAGAGGAAGCTCAACATTTCTACCAACAAACGCAGTGAAAGAAAAAAATTAACCGAACACTTATTTTGGTTCAACATTGCTGAGCAGAATAGCTGACATGCGACCAGGAAAAGAAACAAACCAGAGAAAAAATAGCAGAAGAAAATGAAGACGAGCACAACAACTGTAGAAATTGCACAAGCTTTTGAAGAAAGACAATATGCGAGTGTTTAGGGCATGTTGGGCGGGTGGAAACAACTTTATAGCGACGAGTTACTGCTGCTAAACGGCGTCTGAAACTGACGTCGGCTCGCGGGAGTGAACTCTGAACTCAGCGCTGCCCCCTAGTGGAGGAACTGACTCAACAACCACGGCGACGTAAAAGCCGCATGGAAGCATGAGGACGAGACGTTTGAAAACGATTGAAACGTCGCTATTTATGTACTTAAGGGAGCAGAAATGAGCTTTAAGCCTGGATTCCTGTTCAGTAATCTGCTCCAGTCCATCAACCCAAACACTCAAGAAACATCACCAAGCAACATGTGCAACACACAGATGTAATTACTGGACCAATGTTAACTTGAAAAGAGATTATTATACTCACTACTCATTAATATTTTACAAAAACCTCGGTGTCAGTATAGATATGCATGCAGCTAAAACTTCACTATCCAACAGCAAAACTAATTAAATGAAAAAGTTTTTTTTTTAGAGGAATATATGACTGGAAAAATGACATGTAAAATAGTAATAGTACAATAAAGTTTAAAATATTATTACAACAGCATCTATTAAAAAATCAAGCTTTTACATTTGTACAGGCAAAACTGTGAATTTTAGGTTCACGGGTCAAACTTTGGCGTGCAACAATACAACTGACATCAGAGATCACTAACCTGACCCAAATTACTGGATCACTACAGGCTGCTACAGAATTTGATAACAAGCTGTTAGAGAATCATTTGATATGAAGCTGATGTGTTGCAGCAGGAAAGCTCCAAAACCTGCAGGATACTGGCCCAAGAGGTCCAGGGTTGGTGATCCTTGACTGACATAGATCTGCTCCATCAGATACGACAGAACAAAATTCCTTTCAGGTGTGGTTTCCAAGCAGGTAATCAAATCTGTAATTCTCCAGGTATGCCTTCTCCAAGAACAACCTTCCCACCATGGAGCCTATTCCCAACAGCAACGTGTCCTTCGGCCAGGCCACCCAGATGAGCCAGAACGACATCGACAGGCTGAACAGACTCTACAACTGCTGTAAGTCCAATCCAGTAGAAACTATCCTGTCCTGCAGTTCAGCATCCGTGCAGAGCAGATGAGCCAGTCCTTCTCAGAGGGAGAGGAAACCATTGAATTCATGTTGAAACGAGAGCGCCATCTGGCAGCTGCAGCTATAACAGCAGGAGGAAAATCCTGTGACACATCCAGATCGCTGGTGTGGACAGGAATGACTACAACACTGTCCCACTTTCATCATATTCCCCACTAACCTTCATTTTCTATGCAGAAATCACAGCTGTGACCTTTGAACTGCCACCCTGATGACATCACAACAGGAGGGAGATCAGGATTTTGGCCAGATGACAGTTTTGGTCGCAGACTTATAAAATCTGGGTTTACAGTTAAATAAAACTGCAAATAAAATACTTGAGTTAAAAACACTAAAATGAATGAAATGTTACTTTAGATTAAGTCATTCATCTTTAGTAAGCCAACTCACGAAGCACACTTATCACATTATCAATGTTAGTGCCTAAACTTTTGCACATACCAATGTTCTCAGCTGACCTAATGGTTTACAGTTTAAATACTTAGTATTGTGGTCAGTATGTTGCTATGAAAACAGCTCTTAAGCGGGGCACACAAAAATGATCTGATCCGATTTGGCCCTTCCTGACCAAGGACGGCAAATGCCTGATTATTTTGAGTCTTATAAAATTTTCCTTTAAAATGATCCTGTGGTGTGAGGTGTGTTACGAGCCAATTCGTGCCGACAATCAGCTTTGAAATGGGTCGTGGCCGACAGTGTTAAAAATGTTCAATATTTACAACCAAAAATCTTCACGTGAGGAAAGCTGACGACTCCTGAGCTGTGACAGTGTGGACGGTGACATGGAATGAATCGTAGCCAATCAGAGAGCAAGCTGACTGGGGAACAAGGAAGGATGTAAAGTCCGTGTTCACGTCGTCTACAGTCTGCTGTTTTTATCGGTTCTGGATTTTTCTGTCAACATTGGTCCCAGACCACCATCATTCCCTTGTCCTGTATATCCTCTTCCGTGTTGTGTTTTCCGGTTGTTGCTATGGCTCTTCTTCTTTGTTTTTGTTAGATCATGTTTGGTCACGCTAGATTTCCAGCTCGGAGGACTAGATTCTAGATCGGTTGCAGGACAGCATCGTTATGTGTGTGTTGTTCTGTGATGAGATTATCGGAGCCACCACGCACAGTACGATCAACACTGTTAAATGCCTGATTTTTTTATCTTCATGTGTGAGGCCTCAAACAGCTAAAACATCTCATTAGATTAAAAAAAAAAAGCTTATGTGTGTACCAGTGTTAACAATATTACTTTTTTGAGTAACGAAGTAAAGTAGTGTGTTACACCTAAAATATCGGTAATGAAATAACTTTACTGGACTACAGTAAGGTGTTTTTCTGCGTTACTCGAGCCGTGTTTGCCTATGTGTAAACTTCTGATCTGTTTTAGGTGGTACACGCATGCTGCTGTCTGTGTGTGTGCTTGTCTGGACATGTTGCCATAGAGATAGATTTGCATGACGTAGCTGATTGTGTGTCAACCAAAGAAAAGAAAAATGAAGCTGGAGAGATGGAGATACAGGCTTTTGGGCAGTGGCGATATTCGCATTATTTTCAGTTCAGTTTCAGTCCAAACTTGTGGTGAAAGATCCTGCTCGCCGGTCAGTGGAAGGAGTCCTTCAGCAGCTGACCCGAATAAACAAGCAGCCGACCCGCCTAAACAAGCTAAGCTTTTTTCAACATTTGCTGATGTGGTGGTAGGGGATCAGTTCTGGTCTACCCTCTGGTGGTGGTGGTGGTAGACTGGGTCCTGGTGTAGCTAGCTTCATTTTAGGAGCTGTGGGGCTACTGATACTGGGTCTGGGATCTGTCTCCACCTCATCTATGTCCTTTCTCTTTACTAAAAACTCAGACATAGCTCCCCTTCTCTTCATTCTTTTATCTTCCTCTACTAACCAGACTGGTTACAGGATCTATTTCTCCACAATTTAATGCTGCAGCTACTTTAAAACCAGCTAGCAGCCTTGCTAGCCTCTGGTTTAAATGAAGCTAGCTGTAGCGCTAGCGTAGTCAGCGCTAAGTAACGTGGATCCTGAGCTTGTTTTTGAGCATCTTTGTAGTTATTTTCACCTCCAATGTGAAAATCTTGATGAATTGAGTTGATGTGTAGTCCCTAAATACACTCACTAGAAACTAAATATGACCTGGTTTCCACACGTTAGCTTCAAGTTCAAATCGGGAACCTTCTTGTGAGGTGACTGTGTTAACCACAACACCACTGTGCAGCCTGTAGGCCATCTTATAATTATTTCCTGGACATTAGACTTTTTTTTTTTTTTTTTTACAATTAGTAACTCCTTCAGAAAAGGGTCACATATCAGTTAGAGGTGTAAATCACAAGATACATCAATTCAGTGTTTGCCAGTACCTCAAATTTCAAAGTTTTGTTGGGATTGGATTCAGGTCCAGAAATTGATACGACGAGACGATATCACAGCTGATTTAACACAATCACTTCCATTCATACCAAATTTTCTTCCTGATCAGTCAGGACATAAAAAACAATCTGTTCTCTGACTAAACCACATTCTGGGTGTTGAGCTCTAGAATGTTCTTATCATAGAAAGGAAAACAAAGAAATTTCTATTTGTAGACATTAAAATCAGGATATAGTGGAAACCAGGCTAGTACAGTCCGACTGTCACACCTTAGGTAATTTCCTCATCAGACTCCAATCGGACATTTTGGTTGTTATAAGAAGGAATATGGAAATAATTCCACATGAAGAATGTTTGACAGATTACTGGATCCATGACTGACCTGCATTTTCAGTTTGGGTCATTAAATAAATACACTGATGTGTTGTTACATCAGTTTTACCTCCAGACACGAACAGCAAACCGGCTCATATTGAAACATTTAATATGGATTTTAAAAGCAACCAATACACCTTCTGTTATTTTCATTACTGAAACATAAACTTTATTAAACAATAAATCAGAAGATTGTTTTCATTGTTCTCTAAAAACACACACACACAAAAAAACCATGAACCATGATGATGTTGATGAGCAGAAGAGTGAGCATGTGCATGTTTCATCACATTTGTTGTGATTTCCTGCTTCATCATTCAGGCTGCATTTATAAAAACCTCCATCACAGCGATTATTGTTGTTACCATGGTTACCGTCAGTCACTCTGAAGTGGAAGTTTCCATCAGGATCCCAGGGCTTTCAGTTTCTCCTCCACTTTGTCGGCTGTTAGGTTGAAGTCACAGAGCCTCAGGGCGTGGATCAGCTCCTCCGTCCGGGCCTCGGCTCCCCGGCTCTTCCTCCACTCCTTCAGCAGCTCCACCGCCGTCTCCTCCAGATCTGTAGGATGTCTTTTAGAGACGGACTCCAGCTTGACTTCACTCAGACGCAGTTTACGCCCCAGTTTACGCCAGTTCCTTCCCAGATTCTCTGCAATCACCTCCGAAGCCACCTCAAGTTTGGCTGGGGAAGAAAGAAAAAAAAAGGGAAAGGAAAAAGGGTCAAACTCAGGGTTTAGAGAAAAGCCTCCCTGAGTTTAGGAACCAGCTTAAATGCATTAGAAAAAAACAGCTATTCAACAGCAGACCATGAGCAAACCATGAGCTAACAGGATTTCTGGGATTTCTTTTCCCTAACCTAACTAATTCAGGGAAAATGAAACAGCTTTCTAGATATTTGGATCTAGACCTCAGTCCGTACTGAATTTCCATTTCCAAACAGATGAGAGCCTCGTTTGATTCATTTACTCTTAAAACGAGGATTGTACCAGAAGTTAGCGGGTGGAAAAATGAACATTTTAACTTCTGGAATCACTCATACAGAAAGATGGTGGAATGACTTTGTATTTCTAAAACTAAAACCTGTACATCTAAATATGCAGATGACGACGCCTGCAGCTGCTGATTGGCTGGAAACAAAACAGCTGTCAGTGGAAACAATGAGAGAGATGCTGGTCGTTCCCATTGGAGCCCATTCTCCTCTGACCTCAGACCTTCTGGTCCAGACAACTGCTGCCGTGTGATTGGCTGGTTGGATATCAGTGAAGAGGTGGAGCTGATAAAGTGGACGGTGCTTCTACGTTAAACAGTTCTGTTGTTTGATTGCGAGTCCCAGTCATGTTCAGAGAAAAAAAATGAAGGCTGTCAAAAATAACGCATTACGTTATACATCAACTAAGCGATGTAAATAACTGCGTTAAAATTTCTAACGCATGTGCAGCTCCGTCTTTAATAACAGCGAGACGTGACAGTGTGTAGATGCAAGATGGAAAAAGTGAGTCGGCTGGCTCTTCGGATGGATTCGAGGGCATCAAACCTGTGGGAGATGAGGATGTTTTAACACCCACACTTTACTGGTGAGACGGTCATCATTTTTAAAAAAGAAAAGCTTTTCAGGCAGCTTGCTCCAACGTCCCTGCTCGGTCGCCTCCACCCCTCCCCTCCAGCTGTGAGGCATGACGGCTGTCGTGATCAGCTGATCGGCTTTTCTCTCTTGTTGTGTTTGTTTATCGTTCAGCTGAGAAGGAGGAAACTAGCCGTCCATGTTTCACACTGGCACATGTTTACCCAAACGTATTGTTCTTGGACGAGCTAGCAACATTCAGATCCACGTCACCATCACGGAAACAAGGGACGTCTGGAGACACAGGGCTGATCACGCCATGAATGTGGAGAGAGAAACTATAAACAGGTACTGAGATATAAACCAGGCCAGCAGCTGACAGGTAGAAAGGATTTAAACTCATCTCGAAAGGTGTGGATGGGGCCGGGCGGGGGCACCGACCAGGAAAAGGGGCACGAGTGAGATATATTTTCTTAAGGTCTTGATTTTATGTAATACTGAACTAATTATTACAACTAAAGCGATCATCTAATGTAAAGGAAAGAAGAAAAACCCAAGTCAGCGTCGGCTCTTTCTGTTGATAGAATACAGTAAAAACGGGCAGATTTCAGGCGGTCGCGAATGGCGATTAATCAAGATTCATTCATTTGTAAGCTGTGATCAATCTGCAAAAAGCTCGGTTACTTTAGAAAATCAATAATAAACATGGAAATGAACAGGTTACAGGTGGTTAAACCCTGCGTGTGCACAGTTTTGCTTTTTTCTTTTTGTCCTCCACATGCGCGATGGCCAAGCGGCTGCATTCAGCTGGGTTACCGAAGCATTAATACACACACAGTTGCTGCTTGTACATCTACGGCGTCACGTTATTGGTCCTGACAAGTTGTGGGATTAGAAGAGGACTGAACGGAGGGAAGACGCCTGGATCTTCAGGGCTGAACAAACACCCCATTAAATTTTCTTTCACAAATAAGATTGAACAGATTTTTATTACCCACTTCAATTTGTTTCAGTTTCTTTTATTTTGGGCTCTTGTTGGTCAAACCATTCATCTGACTGCTGATCAAAATGTGCGAGCCTTTAGTCCCGCGTCAGACATCCTGGTACCTTTTCACTAACAGATTTAGTGACTGTACTAAAGGGTTTTGCAGGACAACATTTATCATAGTTGTGGTTTTACTTTAATATGAGTTATAGTGGTTTTGTTCTGTTGTATGACAAAATGTCAGTTTAACACATCGATGCTCTTCCATTTTGACACTACATCTTTCTTCTACAAATACTGTCTTAATTCCATTTTTATTTTGTCACATTCCAACTAAATTTAACCAAATTTGCACATTAATTAATAGATAGTTAACGATGTACATATTTATTATTGTTGGTAAATGCTGACTGGATAGCTCAGTTGGCGGAGCATCTGTCGCCCATGCGGGAGACCTGAGTTCGGTTTCCCCTGGAGACGAACATTAATGCCTTTTAGTTGGGTCCTTAGGCGAGACCCTTCCCGCTGATGCCCACCCACCGAAGCTGCTGCAGACAAAACGTCTGCTAAATGACTGTAATGTAAATGTCTGTTTTAAAGTCATCAGAATAAAGTCATGACAACCGACTGCAGTTGCTCATTTTTCTTGCAAATTAAACAGATCTACTTCTGGGTGGATTGA
Source organism: Melanotaenia boesemani (assembly GCF_017639745.1). Classification (NCBI taxonomy): domain Eukaryota; kingdom Metazoa; phylum Chordata; class Actinopteri; order Atheriniformes; family Melanotaeniidae; genus Melanotaenia; species Melanotaenia boesemani. The sequence goes on from NC_055682.1 coordinate 42,822,120, forward strand.
TGTACAACAAACTAGGCTGCACTCCTTTATAGAGGGGTTCCTTTTAAACCAAAGAATGACAATAATAACAATTCGTAGTGTTAATGAGGGCAAAAATATCCACATCTCCTCTTACCCAAGACCTGGTTTGGTCCATTTAATCATTTTTTCCACCCACAACGTTTTTAACTTCCTGTAAACACAAACGCAACAACACTCATCATTTGTGTGACTAATGATTAACTGTCACATTAGCAGCTAACTACTGAGCTAGCTTGCCCCGACCAAGATGGCGGACGCGTTAAGGTGTCGCGGTGAAAAAAATGGTTCTGAGACATAGAACGCGTCTACGTAATATGTGCTTATGGTTAAAACAGCCACCGCAGGTCCTGATGACGTCACCGCCGTGACGTTTGACAGTTGTTTTTTATGTTACCTCTCTCCTTCTCGTCCAGGACGCTGTCGATGGATCCAAACTGAGTTTGAAAGCTGTTCAGTTTGTCTGCGAGGTCGTCCCGGTGGATCTCCTTCAGGAGGGCGGACACATACTCCGTGTCATCGGCGGCCAGCTTGCCTCTCTCCGCCAGAAGCTCAAACAGTTTGTAACCACTGTCGACATTTTCTGCCTCTCTTTTTCTGACCACGTCTCGAGTCAGGAACTTTAGCTTGCTCAGGTTATCCGCGTCCAGCTGATTGGAAATGTCCAGCAGGACGGCGTTAAACTGAGTGGCGCTCATGTCACGGACAGAAGCTCCACTTCACCCAAGCAGGAAACCCCGGCTTTTACTTTCACTTCCGCCTGCAGCCTACAGGCTGCAGCCTGCTCCGCAGCTTTGTGTGATGAGCTGCGAGGAGTTGGTCTGAAGTTTGTCCCCCACTAATGCAGCCTGCTGGCAGCAGCTCGCGCTGAAAGATGAAGAATGAAGTTCAGCTGCTTGAGGCTGGATGTCCGGACCTGAACAGAAAACCGCGCACATTGTTCATACAGGACTGTTATATGTTGTAGCTGACACATTTTCATTATTTAACGCCCTTTTCTCACATATAGCAGATTTTTTCCTACATTTAACTTAACTGTTAACCACTTAAATAAGGCTAAAACACAACATTAAATCTAAATGTTATATCTACATGTTAAATCTTATATTTAAATCTTAAATAATATATCTAAATGTTGAATTCTAATCTTAGAGCTAAATATTAAGTCTTAATGTTTAACCTAAATGTTTAGAATAAATGTTAATTGACCCCGCCCCTTTAAACTTCAGCCAATAAACACAGGCGCTGGCACCCAGTCTTTATTGTGGATGTCTTTCTGGAATCGAACATGGCTGGTTCCCTCCCGATAGCATCGAGCGCGCGGTCATTGCAGGTGTACGAGCTGCACTTCCAACCAACCACACACACACCATTAACAGTAAGATAAATTTATTTTTTTAACTTTTTAAACAACATTTTGGGGACATTTACTGTTAGCTAGCTACTTAGCTGTAGCTAACTTCCAATGGCAAAATGATCCCCATCTCCTCATAGTAAAGAATCCTTAAATAAAAAACAACAACAAATAAATAAATCCCTGGATCCCTGGTTTGGGATTTGGTATTCCACAGCTTGTTCCAGATCGTCTTCAGTTGCTGCTTCATCAACCTCAAAGTGCAGAAAGGAAATAGAATAAAAACGATGGAAACAAAAACTTGTGAAATTCTCAGGGATCCTCTCGGTTCCTCATCATCATCAGGAGTGGGTTAACCTCAGAGATGTTTCCTGTCAGAAGGTAGAGGAGACAGGAGGGCTGGGGTTCACCACCTCACACAGCTATGGTCCAGCTGTACGACACACTCCGTTTCACACATGAGAAATGTTCAAGCTTGGAATGAAGCCATTTGGGGATTCTGGAGGACAAAAAGTATTAAAATGAATAAATTCATAAAAAATTAGAAATAAATTGTAGATATACGTTAAAAACAAGTATTTAAGATAGCTAGCATCCTCAAATCACATATTTATTTTATTATCTTTATTCCAAGACAGAAATCATGTTTGTGCAAGGCGGAGTGTTTGTGTGTGTGCGTGGATATCTGTGTGGCTGCGTGCGATAATAAACAAGTGTGTTTTTTACTTTGTTGTGTGAAGGCTTGTTTTACTTTAATATGCATAAGTTGTTTTTACCATGTAAAGCACTTTGTGTTGCCTTAAGCAGGGAAAGCGCTTTACAAGTAAAACTGATTAAATACAACGTTTTCCTTCTAAAAATACTTACTATGATACACTTAATAGAAGTACGCTGTTTACCGTGTACCTCCTTGCCTGGTTGTTCCTCTAACATTTAACTGGGTTGAGCGGTTTTAAAAATCACACACAAGTTGTGAACGTAGCAAAAATTAAAAGAGCAAATTTTCACTGTAAACAGCGTGTGTCAAATTCTAAGAGGATTTACAATATAAACATCAAGTGTGTGAGCACATGTCTAACACCACAGTGAAGACACAGATTTAACATAATTCCAGATCGTATGTAACCTGACGGAAAATTCTCTGTCTCTGCCGTGCTTAGCGTAACACTGCCAGCGGTGCAGATCTTTCTCCTACTGAAAACTTTCCTTTTACGGCGCTTTCAAGGCGGTTATCACCGAGGAAGAAACGAATACTGCAGCTTTTTCACAACTATGGATATCACCTTCATACTCATAAAGATGTCCTGTAGTGAAAGCACAGGAAGTGGATGTGTGAGACATATTTTATAGATTTCATAGTGAGTGTGTAAAGCTTAATTAGATATTAACAGGCTTTTTAAATTAAAAACCAATAACAGTCTAATAGGCTGCACCATTACCACCATGTCAAAAGAAAACGAGTTAAATCTGTTTTCTATGATCCAGATTTAACAGCTAAAATTCACCTTCAACAATATGGTTGTTAAGCCTGAATAGAAATATAACCAGCATCCAGGAAAGATCTGTTCAGCCTTAAAACAGTAACACGGTTCCCGTGTCAGACATGTTCTGTCACGAGACATGAAATATTATTCACAGACCTGTATGACTGTTATTTCTTAGTGTAGAACGGAGCTAAATGAGTCATTAGTTTTGTTATGCATCCTCCTTGTTGTCTGTCATGTTGCAACACAATATAATTTCTATAAAAGCCCTAAATGGACAAACCAGGTATCGGTTCTAGAGTTGGCCAAATGTTCTGCAGCCGCCCAAGTTTATGCTGAACACACGTAGAAGCTGAGGCCTGGTTCTTCAGTATGTTGCACAATTATGGCCCCTACACATTAGTTTTAGTAAGTAAACTTATAAAAATGCTCCACTATCTACATGCCTTTACGTAGACGGAAGAATTCACGCCCGGGCCCTCCACGGTCATCATCTTCTTCACCAATGTCTTCATCGCTGGCTAAGGTCACATACAGCACATCAGTACTTACCGCGAACTTCCGTCTACTAAACTGTCGGAGAGCAGACTTCCACACACTGGCTCGGCTGATGAAGACTGGTCTGTAGGCTGTGGAGACTACATGCCCTCACGACTCATTTCTTCTTTGCTCAAAGTTTTTAGAAACCTTTAAAGCAGGAAGGTCATAAATTTTACCAACATGAGCTCTGCCTACAGCATGCAGTCCAACCATTTCAGCTACATTCCTACACACATGCAGAAAGTTCTGAAACAGACCTTGAATCTTGTGAGGACTGCACCGTTTCTTCTAAAAGACTTTGTCTGATGGCCTCTTCAATGGCTTCATCTTCTTCAACATCTATTGGGCTACAGATGGGATGAAAAATTCAGAAAAATGTTGAAGGATAAAAATAGAACAAGGCGAGGCAGTTTATTCATATAACACCTTTCATGTACAGGACCATTCAAAGTGCTTTACACAAAACAAAAACATTACAGATCATAAGAAATAATAAAAGACAGCAACACAGAGCAAGAATCACAATAAAATCATAAATTACATTAAAATGATTAAAAGCAAGATGACTTAAAAAGTTAACATGCAGATTTCATGTATAGACGCATGAGAAAAGAAATGTTTTTAACCTGGATTTAAAAATGTCTACGTTTGGTGAAAGTTTAATCTCCACTGGCAGCAAAACAGCTAAATGCTGCTTCTCCATGTTTAGTCTGGACTCTGGACTGGACTCTGGTGTGGACTCTGGTCTGGACTCTGGACTGGACACTGGTCAGGACTCTGGTCTGGACTCTGGACTGGACTCTGGACTGGACTCTGGTGTGGACTCTGGTCCGGACTCTGGACTGGACACTGGTCAGGACTCTGGTCGGGACTCTGGGTGGGACTCGGGTCGGGACTCTGGTCTGGACTCTGGTCTGGACTCTGGTCTGGACTCTGGTCTGGATCCTGGTCGGGACTCTGGGTGGGACTCGGGTCGGGACTCTGGTCTGGACTCTGGTCTGGACTAGTTGACCAGAGTCTTTGGATCTAAGAGCTCTGCTAGGTTTATAATCTTTGAACATATCAGATGGTTTCTGGGTCTAAACTGTTCTGGGATGAAAACGATAAGAAAGGTTTTAAAATCTATTCTGGGACTGACTGGAAACCAGTATAAACTGGAAACCATTATAAACTGGAAACCAGTATAAACTGGAAACCATTATAAACTGGAAACCAGTATAAACTGGAAACCATTATAAACTGGAAACCAGTATAAACTGGAAGCCATTATAAACTGGAAACCAGTATAAACTGGAAACCATTATAAACTGGAAACCAGTATAAACTGGAAACCAGTATAAACTGGAAGCCAGTGTAAAGATTTTAAAACTGTTGCGATGTGTTCAGACGTCTTAGTCCTGGTTAACAGAATAACAGAAATAATAAAAAACACAACATAAACATGAAATCTGCAAAGTGAACATGAGCTTCATTTGGCCTTTGTTGTTGTTGAAACTCCGTTTCATCATGAGCTGGAAGACGTCATCATCATCATCATCATCCTCTCTCTCTGGCTGGTTGAAGGGCCATCATGCTGACTCACTATATGAAGAAAATTTATAGCAAATTTTGAAAAAACTTTAATATTAAATAAATGGGCTTTTAACAAGAAGTAAAAGGAGAGCAACAGTTAATTTGTCAGGCTGTTATTTACACAAAGATGAAATTTGTTACCGTATCTTTTACGTTGTAAAGATGAAAATCATCTGAAACTTCCAGATAACCATTCTGGACAAAAGATCATGACAGAAAAAGAATGAGAAAAAACAGGATGAAAAAACTGCCAGATCAGGTTATGAAATTTCAAGTTCTCCTGTGCTGGAACTTCCATCCTGCCATGACGTACAGACACGTGCTGGAACAGACGGAAGCGACTTCTTCTCCACCTCATGGAAAGTTGGTGGTGACCTTTGGAATCATCCTTTTCTTACGTTCTGTGATGGTGCTCAAAAACTTAAATGGGAAGGACTGATGCTCTGACAGTCAGTGCTCCTATGAAGATGGCAGTTATTTCAGCTCTTAGTTAGGGCTGGGCACGTTAACGCAACGATTAATTAAACACCGTTCATTTTTTTTAATCGTTAAGGTTTTTTTTTTTTTTTTCTGGCCGCTTTTCTGGCGTTGATGACAGAAACATGGCGTCCATGTCTCCCTTCCCTGCTGCAGCGGTGCGTCTGATGTAGCGGGTTTATTAACATGAAGACACGTTTTCTGTCTGGAACCTAAGAAAGAAGAAGAACCGACGTTTCTCTTTGTCAGAACCTGCAGATGGACAGAACATCGTGATTTTTTTCAACAGAAAACTGCTCCCAAAAGACAATAAGCATCTTTTTATTTATTTATTTGTTTTTTTTTTTTTTTTAATAAATACAGTTTTAATTTATGCCAGACAGCAAAGGTAAGACATGTTTTCTGACTTTTACAAACGTGAAGCATAAATCGGGTCTTCTTCTGCCTCTGGTTCGGTGAATCTTGGTCGTAGCGAGATGAAACTTCCAGCTGTGGAATCTGTGAGATGTGAGCTTTCAGTAGAGGAGTCGTTTGTTTGTGTTGATGCCGTGGGGTGGACACGGGGAGGCATCATTTGTGTTTACATATTTTTCGGACTTTGTGTAGCTGCTCTTTAAATAATTTGTTGTCTTAACTGTGTTTGTAGGTGATAGAAATGGTTTTACTGAGCTGGTAGCTGAGATTCTGGACTTTCTGTGGATACCGCACATGTTTATAGTTACATCTACAGACCTGAAGCTACACCCGGAAACCAGATGTTAACCTTTAACTCCCGGTAGCGGAGGCTGAAAATTAAAGATTAGAGAAATTATAGGCCAGAAATCTGGATAATGAAGCAGTGAAGGTGCATGGATGGAAGTTATTGTGCATATTGTGAATATTTCTCTCTCCTCACCATCTAGAAGCTGTGAGATTCTCATCCTGCTTTCTGTCTGTTCACCTGATGCTGATATTCATCACATATTGTTCCTTCTGTGTTTAGAAGGAAGCAGCTTCACAGCTTTAAACTCATCCTGCTGACTTTTTACCTTTTAGTTAGTAAATCCTGAACATTTCATCCTTCTTTCTCATAAATATTTGATTTTATAAAAATATATGAAGAAATATTTTATCTGAAAATTGCTGGTAAACCTGTTTATGTGTTTAGTGCAGGGGTCTGCAGCCTTTCCAATCCAAAGAGCCATTTTTCCCTCAGCCAGCTAAATGAAACTCCTTTAGAGACACAAATGTTACCAGACTTTTCAAAAAGGAAAATTAATATATATTTTAATGAAGAGCCACATTTTTATTTCCATTTTAAGGTTTTAAAATAAAGAAAAACATAAAACCTTATAAAAAGAGGATAAACAGACTTTCTTCTAAGTGTAAGAAAAAAAGTCCCTGGTTTCCAACCTAAAGACAAGAAAGATAGATTTAAAAAAATATTTTAGCCACGTATTTAGAGGTATTTGAAGGTCTAGAGTCGCAGGTTGGAGACCCCTGATGTTTGTAAACCAAAATTTACTGCGTTTTTTTATATAGCTGTAGTTGTTTCATAGTCACAGTAAAATGAGACCACACACAATAGTTATAATTCAATGTCTGGACATCAACTTTGGGCATTAGAACATTAAGGGTTAGCTAAATGTATTCTTGCTTCACTCATGGATCTTTGTGATGTGACTGCGGTTGAAAACCGGGTCACCGCGCCTCTGGGCACTGCTGGAAGAACCTGCGAGTTACCCTGTAATCTGGAGACCTGCCATTTCCAAAAATGGAAAATCCCATGCTGGCATACACAACAACCCTCTCCAGTCCGGCCATGTCTTGTGCCAGCACAGCCCCCACAGACTCCAAACAGGCAGCAGTGTACACTTTAAAAGGGCTACTAAATTCAGGCATTAAGACAACTGGTGCAGAAGAGAGCACCTCAGATACACAAATGCTGCATCACATTCAAAAGGAGTTGAGATTTTTTATCTGATTCAGACCTCACACTCGAAGATAAAAATTAGGCATTAAACAGTTTTGATCATAATGTGTGTGGTGGCGCCGATAATATAATCACAGAATGACACACACATAACGATGCTGTCCTGCAACTCATCTACAATCTAGTCCTGCAAACCAGACCTCTCACGTGATCAAACGTGATCTAACAAAAACATAGAAGAAGAAACATAGCAACAACCGGCAATAAAAGAAGAAGAAGAACCATAGCAACAACTGGAAAACACAACACCCAGCATGGAAGAGGACATACAGGACGAGGGAATGATGGTGGTCTTGGGACTTTCGTTAACAGAAAAAGCCAGACCTGAAATAAATAACCGACTGGAGACGACTTGAACAGGGACTTTATTTACTTCCTTGTTCCTCAGCCAGCTCGCTCTCTGATGTGGTACGGAATGTAGCCAGTCACCATCCACGCAGTCACAATGCACGAGTCATCGGCGTTCCTCAGAAATCAGGTCGTAAATATTGAACATGTTCAATATTTCTGATTGTCGGCTATGGCCCGTTTCAGAGCGGATTATCGGGACAAATCAGCTCGTAACCTCAGACCAAATGATAAGTGTACAGAAAAATCTTAGTCACGATAATCGGGCGTTTGCCGTCCGTGGTCGGGAAGACGCAAAATCGGGACAAATACAGCCTGAAAATCTTTATGTGTGTACCAGGCTTAAGATGATGCAGAGGAGCTGCACGTCTGGCGAATTCCTTAACAGTTTATATTTAGAGCACAAGCCCACAAATGCTCTCACTTCAGTTGGATTCTGAGGTGTAGGCCAGGACCTGACTTTCTCAGTGACCATGCTGAGAGACAAATGCCCCAGAAGCACATGTCATGTACCAGATGACCCTTGTTTGATTCAGTCTGAGGCCTGCTGCTTTGTTCCTGGAAAAACCTTCATGCAGGGCACAGAGGTGGTCTTCAAATATGGGGCTGTATCAAAACATCAAGATACACCATGCACACCTGCCATGGAAGCCCCCTCAGCACTAGCTCCATCATACGCTGGAATGTCGCAGCCGAGTTGGTAAGAGGCAGACCGACGGAAACATGGCAGTCAATCCACGTCTACGGCCTCTCCGATCATCACCGAACATTCATACTCATTCGTACACCAGCGATGCCGACACTGGAGGCAAGGAGGGTGAAGTGTCTTGTAGTAGTACACAATGACAGATGCCTGGGGGAGCAGGAATCAAACCGCCAACGATTACTGGACGCCCCGCTTTGCGTGAGATCCTCCATGATCCGGATCTTCTTCTCCTTGACCATGGCGGCTGTTCTGGCCTCCTTGCAGATTTTGTGCTGGTGTGACCGAGAGATGAATTGCACAATAATACACCACAAGGATTCCTCCGAAGAGGTCAATCACCAGCTTCACTCTTTCACTGGTACGCTCCTCTACTCCAGCCACTCTCAGATTCCACCTCCTTTATATGTGTCCTTCTCTTCCTTCAGCAGTGTGGTAACATTCGCCACTTTTCCCCCCACATCATCATCCAGTTGTTTAGCTAATGGCTCCAAAGAGTCAACCACATGTTTGATAGAAGCACTGTTAGCTTTCACTAGCTTTGACTTTCACATGCACCAACCTTACTAGGCATTCATCCTCCATTTTTTTCTATGCATAGCATCACTGCTAGCATAGCCAGAGGCGCTTTAGGAGTCTTTATGTTGGCTTTGGGTTTCTTAGCTGGGCGGTTGTCAGGAGTTTTGGGGAGTAATGAGAGTCTCGGTTCCAAAGATTTTCTAGCATAAGTGTGCATCACGTCGCAAATATCATCAGCACGCTCCACGTGGGAGCAGATGTTTGAGCATAAAAGTTACAGAAAGTGATTTCTTCAGAAAAAGTACAAAAAGACCAAATAAAAAGTTATTTAAGTCACTATGGGGGCAATTTAGAGATCTTATAGTTCACCAAAGTTTGCAAAACTTTGTCAACAGAGCTCCAACCTGAATGTGACCCAGGCGCCATCTTGGCTCCTCCTCACAGTAGTACCTATGCCTGCCCGTCAGTGTCATGCCAAAAATGGTGGTCTTTACAATGTTTTACAGGCGTTGTTGATTAAGAATCAGTTACCAGAGCCTACTCGAGAATTCATGAAAAGCAGTACAAACACCCAAGCTTTCCCCTGCCACTACACAATAAAATTCCCGGTAAATGAAAAACTGTTTACCTTGAATACAACACAGGACCCCAAAATATCAGCTCCGGGCCAAACATGGCAGCCAGCCATATGAGAACACGGTGATCATCAGTTTCCACTAACTTAAGTCATCAAAGTCGATGAATCTATGAATAACAATGTGCTTCAATAAATAATGACCATGCCCACACTTATTCCAGCTACATAAACAAGCTGGAGGCCATGCAGTAAAACGACAATAGCTATAACTTACAAAGGCAAAATGGATTTAAACAAAAACTTGTCACACTGAACAGATATTAATAAAGGCCCTCCGACGGCGTGTGCCTGCATTTTCCTGACTTATAAGACTGATATTGCATCGACTTACCTCTGAAGACGAACGGATTGCACTGGCGATGGCCGCGGTCTGACCTGGTGTGTGGAACTAATGAACGCCTACAGTAACCCGGAAGTGCGCCGCCATGTTTTTGTACACGCGAGTCAACGAGCGTGTCATAACCATAGACTAAAAGATGGGTGGAGCCTCCGTGACGTCACCCGTAGGTTTCTGAAGAGCAAAAGTGAAGCTCGTTGGGCGTTCCCACCGTCGCCATCTTGGTAGCGTCACGTGTGTAGTCTTTCCCGGAAAATCCAAAAATGGGCACAGAGGTGGAGCTGGGAGGGGAACTGTTAAGGTGGGGGTGGATGATTGACACCCATCAAACTCCGAGCTGCCTGTAGGTAAGAGCTAACCGAGATAATAATCCTAAAAGTTTTGTACCAGGCTTTAAACATGTTTATTTCTGCTGTGAAGATGGTCTTTTTAACATGGGAGTCTATGGGGATTTGTTCTGTTTTGGAGCCCCTAGTGGACGAGGGGGGAACTGCAGTTTTTTACACTTCTGCATAGGCTTTACATTTCACCACCGGAGGTTACCGCTTGGTCAGAACTCTGATTATACTCTCTGGTTTTGCCAGAGAGGAGGGTTTTGACTATTGAGCTTAAATGAGCTACATGAATGGTTTCTTCTGTTCAACAAGTTTAACACTGTGTTTAATGGAGGAAGAACGGCATCAAAGCTATGTGCGTTATGCAGGACATCGATGGCACGTCATACAAATAGACCGAACCCATCTTCTCACCAGCGAGGACATGAACGACGTTGTTGTTGCCCAGAGATTCCAGTTCCAGTTCCCACTGACTGGACTCGGAATTTTCACTCTGGAGGTCGTCAGTTCTTTGCAGCTTTATTCACCCAAAAGTCGGTGGAAATGAGGCCAGAACACAACCAAACTGTGTTCTACTGTCTCAGCGTTGTGGTGTTAAACAGCGCCTGTATTACAATTTACTTCAAGGTCTTTAAAAAAAAAAGTTATTTAAGCATGAAAACAAACTGAGGCAAGAATAAAATATACATATCCACACCAGGCAATTCATCTGTGGTTTATTATAACTTCTTACACAAGAACAAAAAGATAAACTAAAAGATCAGAATAGAACAAAATATCAGAGCCATCAGTTTTACATGCAGATGCACTCATGATGTGCTTCGACGGATATCAGGATAGATGGAAGCACGTCACAATCTGAAGGTTTTGTCTTTGCTGGTAATACAAACATGGCTAAAAACCACAAGAGGAGGACATCTTAGAAAAGGTCTACATGTGACCGCAGGTTAAAAGAAGAAAGTATTTGTGCTGTAATGGGACCGTGTGCAGCAGGTTATCAATGGTAAAAATCAATGTGCAGCTTTTTTTATTTATATATACTTTTTAAAATTCTACTCAGAAGGAAGCAACATCTTCACGGAGAAAACGTCTTTAAACTGCATCAGCTGATGTTTTCCCAAATAGTTGCCAGACACAGCCAAGAAGTGTCATTTAAATAAACATTTATTTAAAACAGAGACTATAATATGGTTTTTATTGTCTTTGTAAGAGCCCCCTCTGGGCTGTTCAAGTCTCATTAAAATGTCACATAACTAAACACTTTTCCTCAGAGTCATCGTCCATCACTAAACATGAACAAATAAGGAATAATACATTCTGTCAGTCTGAGCTTTCCCTCTTTCTCCAGCAGGGTGTGATCCCAGATTTCGTCTGCATTTTAACATCCAGTCACTTCCACAGATGCTTCTGCAGTTTTTATACATGAGAAAGAAAATATTCAGTCTTTGTGGATGAAAAGATATAAAATACGTAACGATATGAAAATGCTAAATGATTAACAAGGTTAAAATATGGCAAGATAACGTTTAAAAAAGACGTTTTTCCAGGTTTAACATGCGCCAGTAATACTTGTAATGATGATCAATCATTTCTGGTGCGATCAGCTGGCAGATTATAAGGCAGAGAGTGGGTTAGTGCTCGGAGTTGGCAACCCACCGAGCAGGACACCAGCGTAGCTCGAAATCATCATACAACCAGCATCTTCAAAACCAGTTTCACAGACGTTTCATACCAGGATTACACCTACAGTTTCTATTCTACAGTTTCTTTATTGTTGCAACATATTTAAGAGACAACTAGAAATTCTTAAAAATGAGAATGCGACTGTGTTGAGAGTAAACTGACCAGGTGTTTATTCACACCTCCAACCTTCTGTTAGGAATAAAAATCCAGAGAAAAGTCAGCATTTAGGGCACAAAACCAGCATTTCCAGGAGCAAATTTAGCTTCCATGAATTAATCTGGCATGTGTGCACGGTTGGAAGCGGAAGTCCGAAACGGCGGGAAAACAAAGAGGGGGAACCAAACTCCTGGAATCTAGAGTGTCTTTCATCTGCCGTGTTTGATCCCTGAAAGCAGTTTAAGAGTCAGATGTTCCCCATTTTCACCACACGTCCATCCCCCTCACACACGTTGACCTCAGGCAAGTGAGAAAAACCATGTGAGAAGCATGAAAACCTTTCCAGTACTGAAATAAACGAGTACTTTCTCCGTTTCTAGAGAGCGTGGTGCGGTTTTCTGCTTTTCATGCTGGTTTTGCAGACATTATTTATCCCAGCAGCAGGAGGCGGTCTTCTAAGGAACATGAAAACCACTTTTACTCTTCTAACATATCAAAAGAACTCAGACGTTAGAGTCAGGATATATTTAGGCTTTTTGTTTGCGTGTAAAGGAAGTGATCAGAGCGCCAGACATGAGTTTACGTTGCTTACGTTGTGCTGAGCGGTTCCATGTGTCTTTGCTTAAATGTTCATTTTGTAAACAGTGACTGTAAATCTGAACAAATACAAGAGTACCGGCGCTTGGAAACATGTCAGAGTTCAGTGAGGGTCAAATAAATATTCTCAGTTTGCTGGTAAAGAAAAAGATCATAAACATAAAAGTTTGAATCTCTTGCAGCTTTAAGGATTCCAGTTGACTGGAATGAATAGTGTGACTGCTCAGCTGTTTTTAAAAAACATAAAACACATGCGCATATTAAAAAAGTACGTCAACAAATTCCTGCATTTATTCAGAATTGTTCAAAATAAAACAAACAAAAAAAAAACATCACAAACATCGATGTCAGGAAATCTTCTTCCGTGTCGTTTCCCACCAATAAGAAGAGAAATCTTTTCTCTGGAGGACCATTTGGATGGATTCATGTCAGCTGTCTTCATTAAAAAGAAAAAAGGTGCGTTCAGTCCCGTGGGAGAGTGTAGGATAAGATGCTCTGCATCGCCTCCTCAGGTGAACTGAATGGATGTGAGCCGATCGGAGGCAGAGAACTGCCCGTTTGCTTGTTAAATTTCTGGTTAAGGTCTCAGAATGTAAAATCTATGTAACATGAAGTCTAAAATAATGTGAATGCAGCAAAAACTTTGCAGAAAATGAAAAGCTGGCAGTGAGCTAATAGGAAATATTTGACCCTTTACCAGCCAGCTATGGTGTGGCGAGAACGGGGCTGTGGTTGGCTCTGGTTATCCGACGCGGGGCTGGTCAGGTTGTCCTGGCTTTGGCTGCCCTGTGCGGCTATCCGCTTACCCTGCTCTTCCTTCATGAAGAGCTCCACCATGAGAATCTTCTCTTTGTGCATTTGCAGGCTGATGTCTTTAGGGATGTCCGGGATCAGCCAGTCCACGAAGTCACTCATCAGCATGATCACGTTCTGGAACACAAAGAGTTAACAGACTTCATTCACAGACATGTCAGTTTGACCTGAGAAGGTCTCGTGTTTAAGGCAAGAAAACTGAGAGTCTAAAGACTGCAGCACTTCATCAGGCATGTGTAGGGAGATGGTGTTCTGGTGGCGACGGTCCAACGGCATTTTGTTATCTTCAATGGTTTTGACACAGTTGAAGTTTTATAAAAAATCTGAAATCTCTCCTGATCCCTCCCCACTCTGCCATGTGACATCACGCACGCATCGTCTTTACAACCCAACGTTTGCACACACATGACATTAAAACATTTTTCCTGGCTTTCATTTGATGGAACCATCGTTGCGATAGGTCATTGGGTTTTTTCTCAAATCTTCTCAGAGTGCAGGGCACACCCACAGCTGGCTCCACTAACGTCCACTCTGTTCTTTTGTTCTATTTTTCCTCTACTCAGGAGGGGTGATGGGGTCTTTTTAGCTCATCATACAACTACATGGCGGACCGTAGAATAATAAAAATGTTCTGCAGACCCTTCTGCTCTTACAGTTCAGTTCAGTTTTTCCGACTCGACTTTCTATTTGTGAAGAACAACTGTTTGTTTGAGAGGCGTGTTGAGCCATAAATCAGCTGGAAGCTCTGACTGTCGTCATAGCAACAGCAACGAGGCGGCTCTGTTGTGTAAGACTGGAATCACGCACACACCTCCCAGGCAGAGTAATATAAGGTGATTCAGACGAGCAGGATGTATTTAATCACTCAACATCAATGATTTAAGTGATGATTCAGTGTTGATGTCCAAACCTTCAAACATATCTGTTCGCAACACCTCTTTCTCTGTCACCGCAGCAACCACCGACACAACACCTGCCTTCTTAGCCGATAGGTATGCAGCAGCGGAATTAGCTGCTGATTGGCACCCATCAAAATTTCTTGAGAAATTTCCTAGTGTGACTTCATCCCCAACCAGTCTGCCCATTCTCCTCTGACCTCAGACCTCCTGCTCCAGACAACTGCTGCTCTGGATGTTTTCTCTTCTTCAGACCATCTCTGGAAACCCTGGAGATGGTTGTGGGTGGAAATCCCAGTAAATACTCAGACCAACAACCATGCCACGTTCAAAGTCTCTTAAATCCTCTTTCTTCCTCATTCTGATGCTCAGGTTGAACTTCAGCAGGTCGTCTTCACCACGTCTCCATGACTACATGCTGCCGTGTGATTGGCTGGTTGGATATTTGTGCTAATGCGGATGTGAGCAGATGGAGACGATAAAGTGAGTGTAATCATGTCACAATGTACGATATGATGTACTCATCAACACCATTATAAATCCTTAAATGAATAATAAAAAAAGAGCTCTTTCTTCTAAACAAACTTTTAATTTTCAATTAAAAACATGTTCCTGTTTAACGCATGTTGAAAATGTATGAGTAAGTTTGAATGTTCATTTTAGGTTTTCAATTCTTAATCTCTGACTTGTAAATGAAGAAACTTACATTTTTTAAATTTTTCTTTAGTTACAACTATTGCAGTCAATATAATGCAAATCACGCAGGAGAAGCCATGGATGCTATTTACTGCTGAATATCTGAATATCTGGAGAGGATGACGGCTACTGAAGCACAAACTGCTGAAAACCCCCAAACTGGCCATGATATAAAGACACAAAAACTCTCAGTGCATCGAGGGTTGTTGAAGTTAGGAAAAGGAACTACATGGATTATATCCCTCTCTTCATTTAACTGAAGAAGTGTGATTGTTTGGAGAATGTTCCTCTTAAAGACAGTTTTTGGTTGTATTTTTAACTCGGTTGTCTTATTTCTCAGTCAGAAGCTGTAAAATAATCAAACATGAATGACTTGTTTTCTTTGTGAAGATAAATCTGAGTTATGAAAGTTGGAAATCATGCAGAAGCATACAGCATGTGGTGTATTTGCAAACCTGAAAGACGATAACAAAGGCGAGGCGAGCCGCTAGAATGGCCCAGAACTCCTTGGATAGATCATAAGGTGTGCTGGACCAGGGAGGCTCTCTGTAGTCCTTATATCTAGAAACAGAAACAGTATTTTCTCCAGAGCCTGTATATAATCAACTCTTATCTAAAATTAATTTACTTCCATCATTCATTCCAATGAAATCCAGCAAAATGAAACCTTACCTGCACACCTTGACATGGTGGTTGACCTGGTGGTCCAGGTGGTCTGGCTGGACTGGGGCTGTTCCTGCCTCGAAGTCACTGACGTTGAAATATGACAACGTGTGATTGACGAAGCCGTGCAGGCTGCCGTCAGGACTGTACGTGTACTGGTAGACCAGCCGAGGGATGAAGTCAGAGGTGAAGGCAATGACGAAAGCCTGGCGAAGATAACAGCTCATCAGTTTCCCGTCTTCATGAGCAGAAACAGGCCGATGGCCTGGCTGCTCCTCAACCATCTGAAAACCTTCTGTTGCTTATGTGGACCAGAGAGTGACCACCAGCAGGTCCTACTGTTCAAGGTTTAGAGGGTTTCAAAAGCACATTTCTGCAGATAAATGGGCATTAACCTGCTCCCAGCTGAAGATTAGAGATATAAACGCAGACTTACGTTAACAATGACTGCAACCTTGCTGAGACCCCTCAAGAGGTTATACCAGATCCCTGCAGGGAGTCAGAAGAAGAGTAAACGTCAGAACTTTAGAGGGTCAGTAAGTAAGACCTGCCACCAGATGGTGCCAAATCTCTACCTGAGGGCAGCCGCCAGGTATTTTTTTCTCTTTTTGGCTTATAGAAGAGACTTTGTTGTTATTGTACAAAGTAAAACCAAATCACATGGATCTACCAACAATTTTGCACTCTTTTAAAAACACTTTGAGAAAAGGTAATTAAGAAAGGGATAGAAAAGGTATTAAAAAAACAGCAATAAATACAAAAAATAGCAATTTACACATTCACGAATAAATAACAGTTTAAGGTGGACGAGTGGCGGCAGCAGACAGAAGGTGTGTGAGTAAGTTTACGTAGTGTCAGGTGACCCCTTTTATTGCCTATAGTGTAGAAAAGCTGCTGCATGGTGAGTGTTTATTTACAGTGCGTGGGTTTACAGGTTTACTGTGGTGTGATGCAGCTTCAGGAGAGGACCACGCACTTCCAACCTCAGCCTCACATCCCAAATGTCCTTTATTTCACTCTTTTTGTTTGTTCTGTGTTTCTATTAAAAAAAATTTAAAAATGTGTTGGTGAAACATCCACACATTTTCTTATTTACACTTTTTCTACTTCAGGGTGACGGGGTGGCATCCCAGCTGTTATCAGGTGAGACCCTGTAGGGTCACCTGTCCATCACAGGGACACACAGAGACAAACAACCACTTACACTCACTCTGAGGGAGAGTTTAGCGACACCACCCGACCCAACATGGATGTTTTTGGACTGAGGGAAGACCTACTAACCCCTAACCCTATGCATGTGGAGAAGACGGAAAGACGCCAGCTGACGTCAGAAGCAGGGACCACCCCTGCTACACACTGCTCGCTCCGAGGCAACACAAGCCTTCTACAGTAATGTGGTTGCCAATATATCACATCTCTGTACTCACACAGAGTTCAGGAAGTTCAACTTTCAGGTGAAATTTACAGAAATGCATGTAAAGTCGATCTACTGATCCATGTGGTGGAGATTCCTTCATCTCCAACTATTTATAGAGCCTCTACCAGCAGTGGTGGACAAACCACCGTATAAACACCTAGTCGTGTGTTGGGTGTGGTCCCGGGCGGATAATGTCTTAATGTGAAGAGGATGATGAAGACCACTGTTTAGATACAGGCCGTCATTGAAACAGAACACTTGGTGTCCCATTCATGGTTCAGATGCTTGTCGGTGCATCCAGAAGTTCACAGGCTGAAGTGGATTTTAGCTTCACTTTTCCAAAATTTCCCAAAATGTAATCTACTGGAACTCCCCAACTGGAGGACTCTGGGAACAAACGGGCCAAAGCGTCCATGTTGAGACGTCTGCTGACCTCTAACCTAGCTCTGCTTCACTTTATCAGAGATGATGTTCACATATTGAACTATGATCTGATGCATCGCTCCAGAGAAATATTCATCTTCATCCTGCAGGTAGTTGTTCTTTTTAAGTATTCAACTTTTTGTTTATGTGCCATATTTACACATCTGGAATCTCTCTTTACTCTTGACAACAAAATTACACAAACAGACCTTGTGTCTGCATAAATTGACTCATTTCAGAGGCCTAAAGCAAGGCGCAGGGCTCAGAGAACACATTATATCTGTATATGTAGATATTGTAAATCCAGCAGGTGTTTCGGGATAATGGAATCTGATCCCTGAATAAAGATTATGATGATGTAAGAGAGATTTGCTCTCTGACATTCAGCTGAAGCCAGTGTGAGGCATCAACAGCCTGCTGGATTCTGCGTTCAGAGGAAACGTACCGATGTCCTTGGCTCTGGCTGCGATGGGCCTGCGCAGCTCCATGACAAACTTCTTGGCATCCAGACGAATTTCAATGATGTTATTCAGAAGAGCAAAGAGGGGAGCCAGAGGGAAGGAGGCCACGAAGAGAGTCACCATCCCAAACTGGATGACTGGGGAGAGAAGACATGATGCATGAGACGCTGATGGTGACAAACAGCATCCCCAGGCTGTTTAACAAGCCGGCCTGAGGTCACATGAAAACCAAATCACTGACGTCCACTCTAACACCAGTCACATCTTTAAACTGGACCAATCCACAATCAGTCGATTACTGAACTTCATTATTTTCACATGTACAGCAGACATGCTGAAGTGTTTGTGTTTTATTGCACTTTAACATCAATTAAAAGGCTAAATGAACCTCAACAGAGTTAAAATTCACATTTGCGTTAAAGCATGCTTCTTTTCTGGGATTACCAAACGTGAAAACACATAACCAGGATTATTCACTCAAATCAATGTTTGTCTGAATATCACAGAGCAGCTTAATGCTGAGCTCTAATCTCAAACACTAACAATAACATAAAACCTGCAGAGCACACGGCTACATGGTCTGAGCCCCTCGAAGGCTTCATCTGTGATCCCACAGCGAGTTCGGAGATCTAGAAAGATCTCCTGACTGGAGCTGAGCGCTGCCGACATTTTACCGCCGTTCACGTTTGTTTTATTCATTCAGCTCAAGAAGTTAAATATAAAAATGAGTTAGTTAGTTAATCAGTTGTGTTAAAATGTCAGAGGAAATCTGTGTCTGCAGAGAGCTTCTGCAGATGGTTTGGTAGAAGATTCTGCCATTTATCGCGCTGGTGTTGGGCTTCATGTCTACCAGCTTTATCTCAGTAACAGCAAAAACCAGACAACCAGCTGCTACATCTGCAAAGAAACAAAGCTGACAATCATCAGGAGCACCTGAAAAAAGACAGACAAGCTGGGAAAAAGACAACACAGCAACAAAAACGTCAACGACAAAGAAAAACATGAACGTAACTGTGATTACACTCACAGCGCAACACTGACTGGATCAGCAGGTCAGTAAATGTGGGGGGAAAATTTGGTATGAATGGAGATCAAGTGATCGTGCAAATGTGACCAGGCCTCTACAAAGATCAGAGGCAGCCCAGGGGACCCTGTGCCCCCCCCCCTGCTGAGGGCAAAGCCTAAGGCATTAATAAATATGAAAATATTTGCAATAATTTCACAATAATCACAAAAACCGCAGAATACAGTTACTATAGTG
Source organism: Melanotaenia boesemani (assembly GCF_017639745.1). Classification (NCBI taxonomy): domain Eukaryota; kingdom Metazoa; phylum Chordata; class Actinopteri; order Atheriniformes; family Melanotaeniidae; genus Melanotaenia; species Melanotaenia boesemani. The sequence goes on from NC_055682.1 coordinate 42,841,482, forward strand.
CAGATGGATACGGTGGCAAGATTTCTTGTTCAGCTGGTGCTGTTTGAGTCACAGCATAACACTGAATGTCAAAATTGTGTTTTTTATTTCTTTTGTTCAAAAATATGTTTTTGTCTGTTATAATTTACATCAGGGGTGTCCAAAGTTGGTCCTCGAGGGACGCTGTCCTGCAAATTTTCCAATGTTTCCTGCTTCAACACACCTGATTCAAATGAAATGGATCCAACAGCCTATTAAGTTTTGCACAATGACTAATCAGTTTGAGTCAGGTGGTTTTGGAGCAGAGACGCATCAAAAACCTGCAGGATTGTGGCCCTTGAGGACTGGAGCTGGGCACCCCTGATTTACATGAAGTCTGAGACACCTATCATGTTCTCATATTGTCACTGTAATAGAAATGAAGACTTTTTTTCTAAATCGTTACATTTTGAAAATTTAAAAAAACAATTGCATCTAATCAACACCGGTTGAGTGAACGCTGGCGTGTCTGTCGCCGCTGCTCACCGGTAAAATTTTAAATTATTTTCCGACAGATTCCTACCTGGGCACGCTCCTCTCTTCACAAGAAGCAATGTTTATTCTACAGACCATTAGCTGGTTTGCTGTCGGCTGGCTCCTCGTGTCTCTTGTTCACCTGCAAGCAGGCGCACTCATCCAGTACTCTGCTGCTGAACTTTTAAAACTTCGGCGCCACACCTGCACTCCACAGCCACCACCTGGTCTTGATATCCACCCGGACATCGCCTTTCAGCCCCGTCGGAGATACATTCACCGCGGATCGGGCGGTAAGCTCCAGTATAATGACTCTTACTCCATAAAATCAACTTGGTCCACTACTCGCCGTCATCCCCGTAATGCTGGCCGCGGTGTTAATCACAGTGTCCTGGCCAGCCTGCCGAGGTCTGATAACCCTGCGGCCAAGAACAATTCCACACCGTCAGCTTCGGCCTCCTTAACATCCGCTCTCTCAGCAGCAAAGGACATCTCATCCAAGATGTTCTTGTGGATCGAAAGTTAGACTTCTTGTGCCTGACTGAAACTTGGCAGCAGCCAAATGACTTTACATCGCTCAACGAGTCAGCCCCCCTGGGGTTTGTTTACACCTGCCTGCCTCGCGCGTGTGGCCGGGCGGAGGTCTCGCGATGTTACACCGCGAGAGTTGGAAAGTCGTGCCCGTCCCTGCTGATCCCGTGTTCTCCTCGTTCGAGTATTCTGCCTCACTGCTGCCTGGACCCTCTCCTACAATTGTTGCTACTATCTACCATCCACCAAAACATAATAAGGACTTTTTAAATGACTTCTCCAATCTCCTTACACTTTTCTCATCTCTGACATCAAACACAATTATTCTTGGTGACTTTAATATTCATATGGACAATAACAGTAATGCTCTCTCCAAAAACTTATCATCTTGTCTAGAAAGTTTTGGTCTGCAACAATACATTAATTTCCCAACTCACTGTAAAGGTCATATCCTGGATTTAGTCTGCTGCTCTGGTTTCACTCCCTTCGACTGTAAACCTCATACGCTGCCGTACACTGACCATAGCCTCATTACTTTCAATGTCAACCTCCTTCTGTCCAGAATCATTCTCCCCCGGACCATCTCATTTCGTAGTGTTAAGGACATCAACATTGAGACTTTTTCTTCTGAAATTATCAATTTTCCCAGTCCACATGCCAACAGCTCACCGGATGACCTGGTTTCCCACTATAACAACAATCTCCATACTCTTCTGAATACTCATGCTCCACTGAAAACCAGATCTGTCTCCTTCACCCGCTCAGCTCCCTGGTTCACTCCTGCCCTCCGTCAGCTCAAATCCCAAGGACGACAACTGGAACGACTCTATAACAAAACTGGACTCACTATACACAAAGAAATGTACAATAACCATGTAATGCTATACAAGGACAGTCTCTCCTTAGCAAAATCTGCTTATTACTCTGGTGTCATCCAGTCCAATCAACACAACTCCAGAACTCTCTTCTCTCTCCTCACCAATATTACAAAGCCGCCCAAATCTCTTCCCCATCACATGCAATCCACTGACTTCTGTAACTCACTCATGTCTTTCTTTGTCTCCAAAATCTCCGACATTCACCAACATCTGGCCTCGTGGGGAGCTGCAGTCTCTAGAGTGTACTTCACCGCCCCCTACTCATCCCCCATAACCACATTCTCCAGTTTTATTCTCCCTCCGTCCAAGCCATCTCTGAATCTATGCTCAAATCCAAACCCTCTACCTGTCAGCTCGATCCAATCCCTACAGCTCTTGTTAAAACCTGCCTCTCCCCACTTGCTCCCCTCATCAGCAACATCATTCACTCCTCCCTAATTTCTGGAACCGTCCCTCTTGCACTTAAAACCGCTACAGTCACACACCTATCTTGAAAAAACCTGGCTTGGACCCCACTAATTTCAATAACCTTCGTGCGATTTCCAATTTACCCTTCATTTCCGAAATCCTCAAAAACTCTGTTGCTTCTCAACTTCATAACCATCTTATCACCAACAATATTTATGAGCAGTTTCAATCCGGTTTCCGTCCCCTTCACAGTACCGAAACAGCACTCCTCAAAATCTCCAACAACCTTCTCATAGCTTCAGATTCAGGTTTACTATCCATTCTCATCCTTCTTGACCTCACCGCAGCATTCGACATTATCTCTCACAGCATTCTCCTTGACAGACTATCATTAATTGGCATCACTCACATCCCCCTCACCTGGTTCACTTCTTACCTTTCTGGCCGCACACAATTCATTCGACTAAAATCCCATGAATCAAACTCTTTCCTGTCTCTGCTGGTGTGCCCCAGGGCTCAGTCCTGGGGCCCCTCCTTTTCATTATCTATATTCTTCCACTTGGTTACATCCTTCGCAGACACAATATCAATTTTCATTGTTACGCGGACGACACCCAGCTCTACCTCTCTACCAAACCATCCTCTTCACTTCCACCAGCCTCCCTTACCACCTGTTTACAAGAAATTCATTCTTGGTTTTCATCCAACTTCCTCAAACTCAACAGTTCTAAAACAGAAGTCCTCCTGGTAGGCACGCCCCACACTCTCTCCAAATCTAACAGTTATCCAATTTCCATAAACAATTCAACTGTCCTTCCCTCCCCTCAGGTAAAGAGTCTGGGTGTCGTCCTCGACAGCACACTCTCTTTTCATTCCCACATTAACAGTATCACCCGGTCTGCATATTTTCACTTGAGAAACATTTCTCGTCTCCGTCCCTCCCTCACCCCCCACACCACTGCCATCCTCGTCCACAGTCTTGTTACTTCCCGGATTGACTACTGCAACTCTCTTCTCTTTGGTCTCCCCAATAAATCCCTCCAGAAACTGCAGCTCCTCCAAAACTCTGCAGCACGCATCATCACACGGACCCCTTCTACTCACCACATCACCCCCATCTTACAACAACTTCACTCGCTCCCCGTAAAACAAAGAATTAACTTTAAAATTCTCCTCATCACATTCAAAGCACTCCACAATCAGGCCCCTCCATATATATCTGATATCCTGCACATTGCCACTCCGATCCGTTCACTTCGCTCCTCCTCTTCTCTCCAGCTTCTTGTCCCCCCTGCCAGTCTCGCCACCATGGGGAGCCGAGCATTCAGCCGCTCTGCTCCCCATCTCTGTAACTCTCTTCCCCCTGACATCCATACCATAGACTCCCTTCCTCTCTTCAAATCACAACTCAAAACACATTTGTTCAGACAGTCCTATGTTATCTAGTCACTCTCCCTCTTTATGTTGTCCTCCATTCTGTTTAGTTTTGCACTTATTGTTTTAACTGTTTTAATGTTTGTTTTGTACATAGTGGTTTTTAAACTATTTTAATGTTCCTTTGTACAGTGTCCTTGGGTGTTTTGAAAGGCGCTTTTAAATAAAATGTATTATTATTATTATTATTATAAAACTACTGTAAACGAATTGCTTCTATTATATTGCTGTAATTATACAGTCAATTTAGAAAAACTTGAAAGGCGTCCTTTTTTGTATTATTTTCTCATAAATGTGCCTCTAACAGAGCAGCTGGCCCCAGCCTGGCCCCCCTCTAATGCTGGTCTAGAACCACCACTGCACAAATCCCAGCCAGCCCGCCACCGAGACGACCACGCATCCTCCCAGAAAGCAGCAGAGGGATCAAAACCAGAAATACTTTATCAGTCCAGGAGAAACTGCTGCACAAACGCTCCTTACAACAAAGACAGCGTTGGAGAAAAGAGATAGAAATCAGAAAAATAAGAGTGTGTGAAATTACAATAAGGTGCTAAAATTCAATAATAAAAACAAATAAACCAAATAAAAGAAGAAAAAAAGAATATAAAATATAAATAATAAAACAAAGACATTAGCAAGTAGATAAATATTTGCAAGAGGTTACGTCTGTGGTTCAGAGCAGAGTTATGGAGTCTGATGGTGACGTGAAGGGAGGATTTCCTGTGGCGTTCCGTGTTGCAGCGAGGTGGAATCTGCAGCTGGACGTGCTCCTCAGGTTGCCCATCAGGTTGTCGTGGAGATGGTGGGAAGGGTTGCCCACTATAGTTCTAAGCTTGGTCAGCATCTTCCTCTCTGACACCATCCTCAGAGAGTCCAGCTCCACTCCAACAACATGAGCGGCCTTACGGATCATTTTATGGAGTCTGTTGGTGTCCGCCGCCTTCAGTCTGCTGCCCCGGCACACAGCAGCATCAACACGAGCTCTGGCCACCACAGACTCATTAAACACCCTGAACATTGTCCGGCAGATGTTGAAGGATCTCAGCCTCCTCAGAAAGAGACGGCGCTGGCCCTTCCTTTAGCGATAGTTTTTAGGGAAGTCCAGTTTATTGTCAATGACCACTTCAAGGTATTTGTAGTCCTCCACAGTGTCCACATTCACACCACTGATGGAAATGGGGCTCACCAGTCTATGATTCATAGAAGTATCAAAGAAAACTGAAGGACTTTGGTTGCGGCATCTGGGAGGAACTTACTCATCTCCATGTACTCGGGGTTGATGCCAACAAAAGGACCCAGTAGGTGGTCTTTCTCGTGGCGCTGCAGAGTGGCGTTCAGCTCCTCCTCTTCCTTGGAGTCCAACTCCGTCTTCCTCTTCCGGAGCAGCTTCTTCAGCTTCCTGCACACAGCAAGGACCCACATCAGACACAAAACCCTCAGCTTTGTTAAAGATTGATCTAATCTCACTTAAGAAGTCAGTTTTAGTAAATACACACAGTGGTGTCTCAAAACATTCGTACGTTTAAATAAAACTACTGACTTCAAAACGCATTCATCTTAATTATGTAAGATTTTGTACATTTATTAGTGTATAAAGCTAATAATGAGCATGACTGAATTCATTGCTTATGGCCTGATAGGTGATACAGAAGAAGTCAACACACTCCACCCCCATACGGTGGGAGCTGTGGGGATGTCAGAGAAAATTGCATGCTGCAGGAGTTCACCAAAGAGCTGTCTGGTTATCAGGTAAGTGTGTCTGAAAGCAGACAGGTATTAAAATGATGCCTCTCAGATGCAGGTTCAGCTGTGTAGGTGTGCATGATGCATCCTGTGAGGATCTACTGCTCCGCTGGCGTTCTGTGCATTCGAGCGTGTTGCCCAGGACTCACGGGATGCCAATCTCAAACAGGTTGTTCTGGATCAGCTGCTTGCCCAGCATGGTGATACACAGCTGGATACAGAGCTCCATCAGGCAGCCGGCATGGGCACACTGGAGGAGAGAAGGAGGTCAGGAGGTGACAGGAAATCAAACAGAACTGCAGTGTACAGAGCCTCAAGAACCACCATGGATAAGAACAGTCGTCCAATCCAGCAGAGAGGAACTACCTCCACATTTAGCTGTGCTCATTTTACCAGTTCTGCCTGGTTGTAAAGGTGACTCATTCGGCTGTCCATCATGTACAATACAACACCGGCTGGGATTCAAAAAGAAGAGAAACAATCCAACAAACACTAATAGCCTTACTTTTTGTGCAAAGTGTACATATTTATATTTTGCATTTATGTAATTGGCCTATCTATTTAAAAAAACTTTTTTTTATCCTTCTATCTAAACCGAAGGTGGATGCAATGAGAAACAACCTTCATGTCAACCTCTGAATTACCTCCTCCATCCTGTAGGAGTCAACAACATACAGGTACTTTCCAGGTCTCCCAACAAGCCTGGAAACACAAACAAGCATCAGCTACAAGCCTTTAGCTCGTCATCATGACTTCTTCACATCACACAGTTAAATACACCCACCATGCTTTAAATCATTACAATTTTAGACTTTAAAATGTAAAGTTTGTATAAGAAAACAGAGGCGAATATACTGCGAAGCTGAGAAGTTGAACTGCACTGATTCAGCTTAAATAACCAGCGTGGGTAGGGTTAGGCTTGTGGGGCTAATGTTTTACCTTCCTCTGAAGAAGGCCAAGTACACGATGGGTGTGAAGGCGTTCACAAACTTCAAGATGAAGGTTTTGAAAATGAGGCGCTCTTCAAAACTTTTGTCGGTCTTTGGAACCTCTGAAAAAGAATTACATATAAACAAATAAATCCAGATGTTTTATTTATTTAATTTATATGTTGTCCATCGAACCATGTCAGAAGTTCAGAGAATCCTGAAATAAAATGGCCACATGAAGCAAAATATAAAATCTGTAGATTAGCCTGAAGCATACAATCAAGTGTCATCCAAACAGCAGAAAACAATAAAACACGGGGCTTCTTCAGACTGGATTTAGATTTATTTCTAATTCGCCTGTTCTGACACTGGGTTGCATGGTGTTGGGTGGAAAAAGCAGCTGCTGCTTGTTTCAGGCGTCTCTCACGGTGCTCTGTGCAGATTTCTGAGCCCGCTGAGTTAATCATCACGGTCCAACAACAGAAGGAGCGAGCCAGATAGTTCCAGCTTTAGATTTATTCAGGACAAGACAAGGGTGATGATGTCTGGGGTTTCTGTCTAGGACTTTAAGGGTTTGTTCATGCAGAGAATAGATGGAATAAGAGAAGTGGTACTAGCTTGAAACCATGGCGCCCTACAGTATGTGATGGGGAGAAAAAGAGTGATCGCTTGTAGATCGTAGCAGCTGCACGTATCTGAAGTTACAGACACTGAACTTCATGACAGTATTTTATCAACCAGCAACCCAATACTTAAAGGACCAGTGTGTAAGAACTACTGACATCTAGTGGTGAAGATGGGTATAGCATAGTAGTGAATGTACGTACGGTGGCCATCAGTGGCCAGACTCCTTCCAGACAGAGATGTTCTCAAGTGGATCTAGTGGATTCAGATACAGCGATGACTGCACAACAGGTAACTGCACATGTCCTGTCTTCTTCTATGGTGCTTTTAAGACATTATTTACGCTCTAGCTCCTATCAAACTGCAGCTTTAAAGCTTCACACTGAGTAGTTTGTCCATTCTGAGACACTATAGTAAAAATGGTGGCAGCTGCCATGTATGTGGACCCACAGTGGGTAGATATAAATGCTTCTGAGAATAAAAACAACAGATATTTTAGTAAAGTGATTAGATACCACTAGAAACAGTTTTTAATGATAGATTTATTTATTTTTTGTCAGTGACCTTTGATTTTGTTTCACGCTGCAGTTTTAAGTTCAGACACCATAAACAAACACGTCTGATGGTCTTTTTTGACTTGAACTCTTTTACATTTTTTAGCTCTAGAAAAAAATTCAGATTTCTAAAAATCTCTTAATAAAGTAAATAAATTTTTATAACCTTTATTTATCTGAGCTGACAAGGAACAAGACACACAAACTCATTTACAAGAGAGACCTGTTTACCTAACAGCATGTCTGGCTGGTGGGAGGAAGCCAGATTACCTGGAGAGAACCCACCCATAACTCATCCTAATGGCCCATCATCACTGGAAGAACATGCAAACTCCACACAGAAAGGCCACTGTTCAAGCCCCAGTTCAAGGCTCCAACCTGCAACCTTCTTGGGGTTGTCAGTCTGTGCAGGGAAGGTTAAACACATGGAACATAACAAGCATTCTGCTGCCTTCACTTGCACTCAGTCTGCAGGAAGAACCACCAACTCTGCACGTATGAGGTTAACAGCTCCATGTGCCTCACCCAGTGTGGTCAGCCAGCGGGCGATGGCAGCGTAGATCTCATCTAAGATGATGATGATGATGAGGTTGATAACAGCAGCCGTGCCTTTGACTGTGGCTCGGATGTTGGACCGGGCTACCGGGTACGTGCTCGTGTGCAGAGCTGCCTTAATGCTGATCCGGTACAGGATGACCCCGAAGACCATGGCAAATGTCACTGTGATCTACAAGAAAGCAGGCGGAGGAGAATCTGATCAAACGAACTAGAAGTGACCGGTGAGGACCTGCAGATGAACTCCCGTTAAAGTTACAGAAGAACATGAATGACTGAGGCCGTGTGTAACGTTGACCCTCATCCATCCCCCAGTTTTAGTTCTGATTCAGTTCCTGTTAGTTTCACAGCAACTCATGGAAACATAAATAAATCTCTTGGTTCTCTACTGTAAGGCAAAAATCGTGACATTAGCTAACAAGTTTATTATAAGAGCTTATGGTATGTTCATTGGCCAGTAGGTAAACATGTAGCTGGACAGTGGAATTTAACACCAGCTCAGGTCATTAAATCATCAGCCAGTTTTTGTCCTGCTATGAATACTAAATCACCTTTAAAATAATGCAATAAATTAAAAAGGAGGGAAGACCACAGGGAAACAATAATACTTGCATTTGTCACATGACTCTCAGGATGTCACACTGGAACCCCTGTTGGTGGATTTTTTTTAAAGGAAACAGCTTTGTTATAATAATGTTTCCTTTCTATAAGATAGCATTAGTTTATGCTACCATTTCATCCATATCTAGACTTGTTGCACCTTAAAGAAAAATCCTACAATTGTACAATGTGCATTAATACCTTTATTGCAAGGGCAAAATTAAATGTGAACTAATGAACATAAACACTTGAAAGAAATGCTTATAAAATTATAATATACTGAATAAACTACATAAAAATTCATTTAAAGTTGTAGTAAAATAATTACACCACAAGTTAATATGGTTATTTAAATTTCTTAAAATGAATATAAAACATAAGACACACGACTAATACAATAATAAATCTTATAACCTCTAATAGGCGACCTTAATTATGTGACATGGAAGATATGGAAATAACAGCTGGAGCTTGTTGTGTGAAGGGTTAACTGCTGAGTTCCGTCAGCACCAATGAGGTCGCTTGTCATGGAGATGTACTGAGAGCTGTGGCTGTCCGAATATGGAAGGAAAGAACAGTTAAATGGTCCGCTCTGTCGGATTACTGCGTTAACAACATAACATGGTGTCAGACTCATGATCAAAATAATATAAGAAATGAAAAGGCGCTACAGACGACACCATGTCCAACAGAAGACAACAGGAAAGCGTGCGCCTCCACACGACTGTTGGTGTGTGAAAAAAGTAAACTAGCCACACAAGCGAGTGTGACACCAGGCTTCATGGGGAGTAACAGACGCCAGCAGTGAAACGTGGATAATCCTGCAGCAACAGCAGACCCAGCACCTCCAGCAGGCAGGGTACAACTGGCTCCACTGGCAAGTTTGATTTCCATAACGCAAGCAGATCGCCAAAATGGATAAGACGTTTTAAGTGCTTTAGAATAGAACTGAACTGGAACCAAAGGCCAAAGTCAGAGCAGAACTTGAACGAATGAAGGCCATGGGGGTAATAACCAAGGTCACTAAACCCACTCCATGGTGTGTGGGGCTGGTGGGTGTGTCCAAAGCAGGCTCAAAGAAGAAAATGAGACTGTGTGTGGATTTGAAATCCCTGAATCAGTGGGTGAAGTCAGAGAGGCATGTTTTGCCAGCAGTTGACCACACACTGGCTTTGCTCTCTGGAGCAAGTTTTCACCAAGTTGGATGGCACGTCAGGATTTTGGCAGATTCCCTTCACTCTGTTAACCACATTCATTACCTCATGCGGTTGCTATTGTTTCCATAGGCTTCCTTTTGGAATTTCATCAGCCCTGGAACATTTACAAAGACAAATGCTGAAGGGGTGTGAAGGCGATGTGTGCCACGCTGACGACTTCTTGGTGTACGACAAATATCAGGCTGAACCTACCAGGCTGCACCGGGTTCTAAGAAGACTGAAAAACAAAGGGCTGTCCCTGAACAAGGATAAATGTGTGTTTTCCAAGAGCAGAATTATGTTTCTGGGACACAGGTTCACTGCTGAGAGAGTCCTGACCCCAGCAGAGTCAAAGCCATTCTGGAAAAGCCAGAGCCCACATATGTTGCAGATGTTCGCAGAGGGATGGGCATAGCTAACTATCTGGGTCAGTTCCTCCCGCACCTCTCATCATTCCCACATCCTCCGAATGACCTGTTGTCTGAAAAGAAGAATGGTGTTGGGAGGCACCCCAATGAGAAGCTTTTCAGAAGCTGAGCTCCGCTCCCCCATCGTGCTGCTGTAAATTCATCCAACGGAGAAACACATGGGTTCTAGCCCAGAAACATTCAGAGTGGTGATTGGTAGCCGGTAGTCTTCATCTCCAGAGCTTTGCTGGATGCTGAAAAACACTAAGCTCAGATCGAGAAGGAGGCTTGGCTGTGACTTGGACATGTTAACGCTTGCAATCATACCTGCTTGGCATGACAGTTGAAACGGATCACAAGACTCTCATCCTATTACTGAGTACAAAAGCACTGGTCAAGCTTCCCCCTCAAGTTCTGAGATTTCGTTTGAGATTGATGAAATTTATAAATGGCATTGTGAATGTTCCATGCAGTGACATGCAGTCACTCAGGCTGAGAGAGATCAGGTGGCAGGTGTTGAGATATTTATGGACTCAGACAAGCTCTTGCAGCTACCAAGGTAAGACTACAGCAACTTGCACAAATGCAGAATGAAGACCGAATCTGCAGTAAACTCATTCACTACTGTTGAACGCAGTGGCCTGACAAAGCCCACTTGCCACCTGCTATTGGACCTTACTGGAAGAAGAGAAGATGCCGCTAGCTGGAGATTTTCTTCTAAAAGGGCAAAGGATTGTTTTATATGTTGACTATTTCTCCCGATACATTGAGGTATCTCAGCTCAATGTTGTGACAGCCGGCATAGCGTCGCTCACCTGAGGGCTCAGGTCTGACAATGGCCCTCAGTATGTCTGTGCTCTCTTTGCCAGTGAGTATGGGTTTACTCACATAACTAGCAGCCCAAGGTACCCACAAGCCAATGGTGAAGCAAAGCGAGCTGTGGCAACTGTCAATAGCTTGTGGAAAGAAGGTGGGGATCAGTTTTGTTTTTGTCAATGATGACGAATTTATTTAGTTGATGAACCTTTTTTTCATGACGATAACGAGGCGGTGACGAGCTAAAAATGGCTTTCTGATGACGGAGATGTGTGAGATTTCGTTGACTAGACGAGATGAAAAAGTTCAGGAGCTGATTGTCCGACATTAAAAACACAACATTTCTGTCTATTGTGAGCTCAATCTGTCAGTCATCAATGCTGCTGCACCTTGGCCACGCCCACCACCAGACTGCTGGCACACAGACAAGCAGTTTATTCATTCATAGATGAATCATGATGACAGCGTCGACGAAAGGGGTTTGGTGGAAGTGATGAAACAATATATGGCCATATTTTAACTTTGATTCATCATAATTTCACTGGCAGACCAGGTCAAGTTGAGCATGTGTTCCTGCCCAACAGCAGTAAAGTAACACGGCAGCATTTCATCCCTGTTGATGGGAAAGTCTCGGCTAAAGCTGTCAGTTTAGTAAAGGATCTGGTTATTATGTAAAAGTGAGGGATCTAAGCATAGCATTTGTATGGTACACACTTAAGTCTTTACCATATAAGGTTCTCTGTCCTACAGACTGGATTCACACACGAACATGCATTTTATGCAAATGAGCATCCTATAGGCAAACTCTATGATTGGAGGACACAGGACTGAGGAATTTTCTTTGTTTAAACCCTATATAAGACAGAACGACACATCAGGACTTTAGGTCTTCGTTCTGGTTTTGGGACCTCCAGATTTTGCTGCAGAAATCTGTTTTGATGTCTGAACTTTTTTAATAAACTTCTTTTTATTATTCAAGTCAGCATCCAGAAACGTTTTTGCCTGAAAGCCAATTTTTCCACATCTCCTGATCAAGATACATCAAATCTGACGTCACGAAATACTGGACGTGCAGTGCCTTTTTTCCTTCAGCTGAGTCCCAGAGGGCAATCTGAAAGACAGGTGTGTTTTTCTCTGCTTTTCTGGGGAGAGGAAAGGGGGTCACTCCGCAAAGTTCTCTGTGTGGGTATGTTTGTGGAATTGTTGTCTGTACAGGCGTCTCTGTTAAATTTATTTTAAGCTGTTTTTTCTCTCCACATCGCAGACGAAGTGGAGAGAGAGAAGTGATAAGGTTGTGTTGAAATTTCATAGAGTACTGGGAGTCCTGAGTTGTAACAAGAAGAAAAAGAGATGGTTAAGCCTCAGAAATAGTGGAGTGTTATGAGTTTTTTGGAGTTTTTTAAAATGTACATTGGGACTTTTATAGTTATGCAAGTTTGGGATCTGGGCCCGAATTCCTTTGAATTGTAAGACATAAGAATAAATAAATTGTTCGGTGTCATTTGGACTCCAGTTTAGAGCGATTAGTGGTGTAAATTTAAAAAGCAAGAGTGTAAGAATCTCAGGCCTGGGATAAGAATTTGACAGATAAATTGTAGGATTTTTAAGGAATTAAGATTAAGACGAGAAGATTTTGTGAGGCATATAAAAGTAAAAAGAGTTGAGTCAGCGCTGACTGAGAGGGTGTTGGTGTGAGGTTGAGTGAGAACAGCTGTGTGTGTATGATAGGTGCCGCGGTGTGTGTGTGTGTGTGTGTGTGTGTGACCAGCTGGGGTGTGGTCTGAGCAAAATTAAAGTTTTCAATGCATGTTTGTGTTTCTATAACTTCTTAATGATAAATTCTTTTCGAAGGGTTTTCTAATAAGTAATAATCTAATGAACTGCTATTGAAATGCTTCTGTATTTCGATGGGCAGACTTTTTAGAGGTAACTCAATAAACCTTCGGAAAAATGAGCCTTTTATGAGGAACTTCGTCTAAAAATTTTAATTGTAATAATGAGCGTCTGCACTTTGGCAGACAGACTATTGTTTTGGCAATAATTTAATAGATATCCCTCAAAAAGGACTTTTATATATGTGTGAATGTTCTGTTAGTGGCTAAAATATTATTAATTGCCTTGCGCATATCTGGACACATATCTTTTGTGTTCTTTTCTTATAAACCACTACAGAAAATTATAAGGGTGCTTCTTTAACATCACGAGAAAATGAGTTTCTGTGTCTAATTTGGATGGAAAACAGGGACAGAGTTTATTTCACTGTCTTACAAGAAACATGCACATATCACTTGCTTCATCTGTACTGATATAAAATATAGGGATGAAGTTTGTGTCTGTGTGTGCGCTGTGCAGTGAAGACAGCTTTTGGAGTCAGCACGCGTGTCTGTCTGGGTGTGTGAGCGCTCTGCTGATGTGATTTAATGCCTGTAGCTGATTTTCTGCTTTACATGTTTGCTTAGACAATGTTTAGTCTTTATTATTTTATGTAAATGTGTGGATTATTGTTATGATCTCATTAGTGGAAGTATTGGTAAGACAGTGCATTAGTTCTATAAAAGGATTTAGAAGTATACTTAAGGGGTACAGGAGATTTTAAGAGACGACTGTTAGACTGTTTTTTCTTAGGGTAGTCACATTTACTATTTTTACAGCTGTCACAGCTGCTCTCTTTAAGTGGTAGAGTGGAAGCATATTGTTTATCTAAGCTCACCCGGCTCCGGGATGCTTATAGAATTATCAGTTACACTACGGGAAGGTCTGTCACCTCTGACCCTTTTTCCTCGAGGCAGAAGATAGGCCTCTTTTTTAAAGAAGTTTATCTCTTTCTCTGCCATGAGCAGCTGAGGGGTAGCAGACCCATTACTATTTTTATTTTTTCACCTTTTTCTGTTTTTAGATTTAAACTATGGGAAAATAAAGCCTTATATTTCTTGTCATTTTTCCTTTTTCTTTGAAGAGGCCAACAAAGCCTAAAATTGGTTTATTAATAAAAAAAAAAGAGAGAGAGAGAAAAGGGAGGGAGATTAAGTTAACTTCTCCTTTAGCCTTTAATAAGCTTTGTGTTGTTACATTTATAAATTGTTTTGAAGTATGGCATACTGAATTTTTGTTTGTTTTCTTTATATGATTTATTTGGATCGAGAGTCGGACCAGAGCTGAACCGACCAGGCTCTCCGAGGCCTCAAGGGTGTGGCAGTCACCCATCTGAGCCGGATGACACATCTCCCCTGAACTGCTCAAGTCTAGAGTGCATTTTATCCACAAACATCTTGTCATCTGCTTTATATATATCAATGCATAGTTGTTTCAATACATACAAACATGGTATCTTTGTTTTTCTTATTTTTTGTTAAAACTCAAGTGAACTTAACACACTTTAGTGGTGCATATACATACTAGAAGACACATATCAGAGAGTACATGGTATATTTACTCCGACAGAAAAGTTTGGCTACTGATTGACTGGTAAAATATTTCATTCTTCATTTATTCGTTTTAAAGCGATAAATCAGCGAAGGTTTAAATGGACTATTGAAAGAATGGTTTACTGATATTACAATGCGGTTTTTGATGTGATTTTGTTTTGTTAATAAGTAAAGGCTTTTTGGTTTCCTCTGAAGTTGGTAAATTTGTTTTGCAGGTTTGTGAAAGTGAAATAAATAAATAAATAACTAAATAAATAAATAAAAATAAAAACAACACAAACAAAAAGAAACTGAGTGTAATAACACGGTATTGGATATACTACTTTTTAGACATTTCCTTTTAACTCATAAAATAGAAAATTATAGAAAGTTGGCATCATGTCAGAGAAAGATGACAGAACTTCAGCTGTAATTACTCCAGTTGATTTAGTCCAGCAGAGCAACCCTCTTATTAAAGGTATAGCCAAGATTTCAAAAAAGTGGAACTGGCGCTGGCCAAGCATCGACCGCCCATGGCCGATCGAGGGGACACTTAATCCAGAGGTAATCAAAACAGTTTAAGTGCTGGTGACTACTTACAGCTGGCTACCGGAGATGTCAAACGACTTTTGGCTAACATCTTAGGAGTTCCTGCTATGGACGACATTCTGCAGAAAGAGGGACTTGGTCGTTATGTGGGGACGTCTGTATACGACCCAGAACTGTTTGCCAAAAATCGAGGCAGAGCATGGAGAGCTCTAAAAGAGACATTTCCGACAAATGTCCACCCTGACAACATTTTTATTGAGCCATTGGGCCAGGAGGAAAATCCAAGATCCTATGTCTCTAGAGCTCATCAAACATGGAGAGATGTAACAGGAAATGATCCAGATCTGAACCAAATGGAACAATCGATTCTGCGGGCCAAGATTCAGAAGGGGCTGCCTCAACCAGTGAGAAGCAAGCTCGCAGAAGTGGTCGGTCTTGGCAGCATGACCAAAGCAGTTTATACAGACCACATTGCTCACCAAGTGGAACTTTTCAGGAAGAAGGAGCACGATCAAAAAGAGCAAGACCAAGAGACTCTCAGGAAACTGAATCAAATACAGCTGGTGGATTCGAAAAAGAAGGAGAAAACACAAGCAGTGGTTATCCAGAGCCTGCCCTCATCAAATCAACCATCACCACAGTGGCAGCCGGATAAAGTACAGTTCCAACCACCTCAGTCTGCACCATGGCCTCCAGTCAACTGTTTCTCACCACCAGTTTATGGCGAAATCATGAAGGGTTAATAGTTGCCCCTCCAGACCTATTAGGTTCCTCCTGGTTACATTCCCACTCCAACAGGTCCTATGCATGAGTTGGTGATCGATTATTTATTTATTTTTTTAACTTGTCCTGTCCATCATCATAGCAGCAAAATGATAATCTGTTTGCTGTATCGTGCTGAACAAATTTGCTCTGCCAAGGGGAGGCCTATGGGTAAGGCTCCTCTTGATAATGTGATTAATTTATTTATTTATTTACTTTGAATCACGGAATCTATGTAATCTTGCTGGACCTGACTGGAGGGGACAGAAAAAGATGGAAAATAGCGAAAAGAGCAAAAGGGAAAGAAGAAAGGAGACAAAACGATCACAGACAGAAGGAAACGACCCTTCAATCCACACCATCACCAGACAACAAGCTGTTACACCTGTACATGAACACACCAGAAAATTTCCTACAACTTTTACAAAGCAGAAACACACACACACACACAGAAAAAACAGGGCTGCCAGTCATTAAGAGTTTTTAAATAATAACCAAATCAAAAAGACATAACAGCGACCAGATACTAACTCACAGTAAAAATACAAAAAAAAAAAAAAAAAAAATTAATAATTATCGCTTAGTATTAAAAACCCACTAGACAACTCAGTGACTGTGTCAGCATGCAGAGCATGAGAAACAAGCATGAGAAACAAGGAGTGATCAGTGATGAAGAGTGGTGAGTGAGGCAGACCAGGGCCTGGGCCGGGCCCTCAGCAGCAGACCCGGAGCACCAACCCAAGCCACCCCACCACAAAGACGACTCCAGCCCCACCCGAAGGGCGGCAGAGGAGAGCCCCAGCAAGAGCCCCCCACAGTCCCGGGGCACAGGCCCCAGTCGGCCAAGATCAGCAGCCGCCGGCCCCGGCAGGGACCGGCCACCCAGGGCAGCCCAAGTGAAGGGCCCAGGGCCCCAGGAGCCCAGAGGCGGCCGCCCCACCCCCCAAAGGCAGAGGGCCCGCAACATGCCTAGGAGGACCAGGCCCCCCCAGACAGCCATCTGGCGTAGGCCAGCACACACCCCGATGTTCCAGCCGCACACCCCGGGAACCAGGGTGCTATCGGTCCCCTTCCCCCACTCCCCACCTACTTCAATCTGCACCCCATATAACCCCACACTCACACCCTCCCCCGCGCCACACCCACAATCACTCACCACCACACAGTCACGCCACACACAACCCACCCACCATGCCCCGTGGGGGACACCCCAGTCGGACCAGCGGACAGCGAGCCCCAAGCACCCCACCCTTGACCCAACCCCCACAGAGCCAGCAGTCCACCAGCGCAGCCACCCAGGGACCCGGCCCCAGGGCAACCACCCCCCCCCCGCCCGCCCCCAGCCACACACAGGGGGAGCAGAGGTGTGAGAGGTCCCCAATACCCTCTCCCTCCCCGCTCCTGACTGTTTATGTAGTGTGTGTTGTGTGCAATTAAAATTGAGGGGCAGTGACTGCAATGAGCCGGGAGCCGCCCGACATGCACCGCATGCCATGCCCCCCAGGTGTTGTTTGTGTGTTGTGTTTCTTGTGTTTTGGTGTCTTGGTGCAATTAAAACTGAGAGGCGAGTCGCCACAGGGTGCATCCAAGGAGACCACTGAATGGTCTCCTCTGTTCCACCCCGCATGGCTCCACGCCTCCCAACTCCCTACGTGTGTGTGTGTGACAGAGAGAGCGGGAAGTAAGAGGGATCCGGGGATGTACGTCCAGAGGGAATGATGAGCCTTTAGTGGCATTAGGCACCCCTGCTCCCCAGGAGGCCCCCCAGGGCAAGACAGGCCAGGAGAGGCCGCCCCCCACGACCGGGCCATCCAGGGACCGCAGCCAGAGAGCCGTCACCCACCCCAGAAAGTACCCACCCTCCCACACCCCTAACGGGGAATGAGAGGATGGGGACAGCGGCAGACCCACTGCCCACCACCCCCAGGCCCGCCCAGGTCCCCCCCAAAAGTGCACTTAACCCCGCCCCAACCACACACAGAAACACATGCACACACCTATTTCCTTGCACACTCCCGCTCATCCTAACTCATATATGCCCTCTCAGCCCCACCCAAAAAATATAAACACTCACACAGCATCCAACCCTCCCACTCTCACGCCCCAGGCACACCCCCACTCATCCGAACACATGCATACGCACGCACACAAACATACCCCCCCATCCACACAAACATCATCCAAAGTATAGACACACACACACAATATACAAGCATCCCTGTCTCACACCCCAGCACCTCCCCCTATAATCCCCTGAATCCCACTCAGCCCTCCTTCAAACCCCCACACCCCCCCTGCCCCCGGGCCATACTCTGGGTCCCAGGGTGTCAGCCAGACACCAGGGCATGCACCAACCCACACCACGGCAGCACATCCGGGCAGGCCCAGACCCCTGGCACATACAGAGCCCACCACCCTGGAGGGAGGAGGACCACCCCCGGGCACCAGAGCCCAGAACCCCCGCCCAGCCCGCCCCGGAATAGCCCGGCCACCCGGCCCAGGACCGACACCCACCAACCCAGGCACCACCAGTGGCCTCACCCCCCGCCACGAGGCGACTCCAACCGCTGGCCCCCACAGCCCCCGACGGGGCCAGATCCAGAGCCACCCCCACCGCAGAGCAGCCCGGTCCCGCACCACGGGCAACCACAAAGAACCCGCAACCACCAGTCACTCCCGGCCATTTCTCAAACCCCCATAGCAACGAGGTCACAGTCCTCCACCTACACTAAGTGATGGAACTAAGCACAGGGGACCAGAAGGAATGAGATTCAGCCAAATAGTTCTTTAAGGAGGCAGACATTGTCTCACTACTGATGTGGTCAACTAAGAGATTCCTAAACTGCTGAATACACAGATTATTTTTGTTTTTCCAGTTCACAAGGATAGTTTTCTTAGCGATGCATAATGCTGTGCGTATCATGTGTGCAGAGTTAATTGCCATATTAATGTCACCCAAGTCACCTAGTAGACATAGTGCGGGGATTGTAGGAATATTACATTTAAACCATGTTGACATGTCCACACATACCTGAAGCCAGAACCTGCGGACAGGTGTGCAGGACCACAAGGCATGGAGATAGTTGTCTGGTGTGTTTTCATTGCAGTGTGTGCAGATGTTTGATTGTGACAGACCCATCCTGAACATCCTTTGTCCTGTATAATGAGTTCTATGCAGAGTTTTGAATTGTATTAGTTGCATATTTGAATTCTTAGTCATTTTAAAGGTGTTTAAACATATTTGTGACCATTTATCTTTATTAAAGTTACTGGATAAGTCACCCTCCCATTTTGAAGTTGGAAGACAGATTGAGTCTTCTAGTTTAGATAATAGTCTATATGTTTTTGATAATAGCTTTGGGGCATTGAGATTCATGAATTCTGCCACCCTAATAGGTAGCTGTAAGTTTAAAGGCAGAATTTGTAGGATTTCAAGGCAATTCTTTCCAACACCAGGTGGCAGTAATAAAAAAAAACACAACTCCGTCACCTCCACAAACCACCACAGGGTGGCAGTAATGAGCAATACTCCTCACCCCTCCCACCCCCAATTCACACAGCAGCGCCACTTTCATCTCCACCGTCCACAAGACTTATTTAGGAGCTGAGATGGCATCCAGTTTTTCAACTCCAAGTGAACCAGTAAGTAACTGTTTAAACAAGTTCTGCCTCACGCTGAAAATTGTAATTTATTATGTTGTTTGCGAAGTAGTACATGTTAAAATTGCAATGTAGCATTATGGAATAAACAATGCTAGTAAATGAGGCAAAGCTATGTGATTAGCTATGTAGTTGCTAGGTTAATTATAACGTTATGTTTGCAAATATTCAGCTAATATTAGACTGACTTAGACTAACAGAGAGTGACACGATAACACGATGCAGAATTTGCAGGTTTGAATGTTATAGACATGTCAGTCTGTGCACTTGTGTTTTCAGAGTGACGAGGACGATGTGTCACAAAGTCTGCAGCGTTTGAGCCGAGGCAGGTCCGGTGGACGGTCGAGAGGACGAGCAAGAGGGTTCAGGGTACGAGGCAGAGGCCGAGGAACACGAGCTGCAGCTTCCAGCGCTGAGCACTCGGACAGAGTTGAACAGTATCACCGTGACCGTTTGGCTGCCACACAGGTAAAATGCAGGATGCAGCTTCATGTTCAATGGTTTGTCAAGCTATCACTGATAAAAAATACACTTAAAAAAAGTCCATATTTTCACAAATATTGCAATAACTAATAATGCTACATATGTTTAATGTATTATTTCTTGTTGCAACGTAAATGCGTTTTTATGTGTAATTTATGGATGTACTTATTCTTAGTATTTGAACTTTTTGCTTTGACAGTCAAACCATTTAATCAGATACTATAGTAATATTTAAAATTTATCTCTATACAGAATAGGGAGACACAGGCCTTCACTAATAAATCAAATCTTTTACTTGGCTTTACACTTTGTTTTCCATTAATAAATAAAATTAGGCTCCACTTGTATAACTAATCTTTTTTTATACCTTGCAGAGACTTCTTGATGACATGACTGCTGAGGACCTAAGAAGGCTTGCATCACAGCTCGTCAAAAGGCAACCAGGCCTGATTTTTGATCTTCTATTGCAACAGAGCAATTCAAGCGTCTCAGAGGCAGCTGGAGTCCCAGGAATACCCTGGTGTACTTGTGGGTTATGCAGGGAGATGCCAACCGACAGGGAGAGGATCTGCTGTGGTCAGACACCAGCTAACTGCATCAGCAAGCTACCACATTTTACCCAATATTGCCTTGATGAAGGATATCTTAGGATACATAGGCATTATCGAGAGGATGTGACAGCACTTGGCCATGCAACAGAGCCAGGTGATGACAACAGGCAGTACCGGTATGCCGCCTATAGGCATTTCATATTATGGAAGCTCGGCTCCCTGGGAGCAGGAAATCGGCGTGTCATCCCCAGTTGTTGTGTGTGGGCTATTAGAGAAAAGTTTCCTGATCCACACAGACAGTACACCGGTTTTGTTCCTGGCATATGATTGTGTTTTTAGGTAAACTGCAAATTAATAATAACAAATCTGTGAAATTTTATAGATTGTACATAATTATTGTATAATTTCTGTTCACTTAACTTTGTATTTTGTTTTTCATTTATGTATAGTTATATAACTTAATTTGGGATAGTTTGTTTTTATCCATACCTTCTTGATTAAAATAAACTCAGATTTACATGTGTTACCTCGTTATTTCAATCCCGTAATAATATAAATAATTGTACAGTGGGATGTGACTGCAAAGGAACAAGACAAATGTTTATTACAATTTAACTGCAAAAAATAGATAAATGTAACTGATGTAACAGCAGCAATACACAGTATATACACAACAAAAACCCCATAGACCAAAGCCTATCTACAAAAAAAAAAGCCATATATCCATACAAAGGATGTGAAAGTTTGATGGTACAACAGATATTCAATCCTTCTTGACGATGTTTTATCTGTGGCAAACACCACTGACTGAATACACATTTTCACTTTCACATTTTTCACTTTTTTTGTTCATTACAGTGATGGAAATAATTATTAGATGCAGTAATGGGGATGAGGGGGCAGATTTTGTGACCTAAGCATCAGATGTTTGCTTTTTGGAGACCTTGGCCATGACCTTCTGCTGTCACTGGAGCAGATCAGTCTAGTGTGAAGTTGCTGGGATGAGAATCATCTCCACACGTGAGAGCATGGTCCTCGGAGGGAAAAGGCTGGAATACTTCCTCTGGGTTGGCAGATGAGGTCCTGAATCAAGTGTGGGACTCCGAGTCTTGTTCATCAGAGAGGAGGAATGGAGCAGGAGCTCGTCAGTATCTGCTATGATGTAGATTCTGCATCTGCAGACTGCTTTCTACTCTGTGTTGGTCGTCATCGTAGGTCTGACAACATCCTTATACAGAAGGAGGATTGGTGTTGAATTCTGGACCTGATGAACAAAACAGTTTAACAAAGTTTAGCAAAGCAGTGTATCAGACACACTGTGCCTTGTATATTTGAGTCTTTAGTTGCAAAAAGTTAACTCATCATTTTGAAATAATGTCAATGTAAATTCACAATTTAGTGTTGAAAAGATTTGGTGGGGGATTATTGTACTTTTATTTTTGTTGGTGTGATGGTGACAATTGCCACAGGTTGTCTAGTCAGATTAACAGGCCAAGGATGTTTATCAAGAATATTTATTTACGAGTATCCATCCGTGATTGACTCAGAAGTAATAAAGACAGCCGTGTTTGACACGGCAGTGATTTATTCCAACAGGACGCAGAGCACACATTAGAGCCGGGGTGCCCAAGTCCGGTCCTCGAGAGCTACCATCCTGCAGCTTTTAGATGCAACCCTTCTCCAACACACCTGAATCAAATGACTGGCTCGTTACCAGGCCTCTGCAGAGCTGAATGACATTTGATTCAAGCGTGTTGGGGAAGGGTCGCATCTAAAAGTTGCAGGATGGTAGATCTCGAGGACCGGACTTGGGCACCACTGCATTAGAGTAAATGGACATGAAAGTGTCCCTAAAATGGTCCAGAGTACTCTCTTCTCATCAGCTTGAGAAAACTTAAGTGCATAACAGGAGTGAGAGTGAAGAAGGATAGAGGACTGGGGGTGGGGGAGGTCTACCGTGATTGGCTATGTGGCTGCTGAGGTGTTGCCGAGGTAATTGTGGGGAATCGTAGGAGTTCAAAGGTAAGGATATCAATGAGCGCCTTTGTGACAGTCCTACTGTAGTGCCGCTTGAATAGCTTGTGGCCACATCCAGGACAGGGAGTTTCTCTTTGCCACCTTGAAAGTTACCTGCACTGAAGCTTTATTTATATGACTTTTGGAGATCTGCAAGTTCTGAACAAGTTTTTGGTTGAATGTGACCTGACATATATCATCTGAAAGAAATTACATCAGTTTCTCTCTTTCAATTTCTTTGGTTTTGCTATTTAAAATTATGAGTTGACAATTGTAAGATGTTTTGGGGTTTTTGCTTCAAACTACTGACAACATTTCGGCCAATTCACATTAAATAGATTTCTACAGTTTTTACTTACGGAAAATAAATGACAATAACAAGCAAGTGGAAACTTAAGACTCATGCAAATTAAGATGTTGGCTTTCATTTTTAAATACCAGAACATTTTAGTTTCAATTTGTGAAAAGTAAGGAATCAGCATTTGGTGCATAAGTAATGTTTAATTTCAACATTGGTGCATTTGCTAATGTTTTCCACTGGTTTCTCCTAATGTTGGGTGAATTAATACCTCTAATGGCACAAATGTTGTCATTTACTTTGCCATGTGTATAACAAAACAAAAAGATGTATATAATTTCATGTAGCACATGCCCATGACTGGTCTAAGCTGTATACTGTTTTATAATTCAGACAATGTAGGTAAAAGTAAAATGTTATTACCGAGGCCCCTTTTCACTTGTGTTTGTACAAGTTCAACGGATGGGGAGGTACAGGCGGAAGTCGACCGAGCTTGCGTGGATCATCTGGCCTCAGTGTCCGTGTTCTTGGCATGCCTTTATCTGCTTCCAATCTACACTTCACCACCTCAGTCTGCAGCGCTTGAATGTAGCCATATGTTTTTGGTGTCTTCAATGCATAAACGCTATAAGGTTTTGCATTTTTTCTGAAAATCCGTGTGTACCTGTTACACAGAAAATATGCTGATTACTATTACTAAAATATTTCTTTCTTTATGAAAGAATTTTGGTTGATGTTTCCATCACAGACAATGTCAGTAATTGTGCTGCTTACATGTTGGAGCCGTCTGCTCTCTGTCTTGTTGGCCGACCAAGATGGAAGTTGTAGTCCAGAGCAGCCAGAATAACACGGGCTTCATAGACTGGAGGAGTGAAAGCAAAACGCTTGCTTGCATACATGAGGACGTGGTTGTGAAAACTCTCCAAGTCAGCTGTAGATCTATTGAAGTTAAAAAAAAATTTAAAAAAGAGATACACACATACATACAAAGTACTGAGATATTAAATTTTAAAACACAGAAACCTACCTAAAACGCAAGTACTTATGGATATCCTTCAGCCACCGCTTCTTCAGAACTATATCCACAAGCGCCTCATGAGCCTTTGACTCTTTCTCTATCCACTCCTTTTGGGCTTCCTCTATTAGACCATGTTGACACTGGCCAGTTGCCCACTCATGCTCATTGCATACGTGGTGGATTATTCCAACCCACAGTATCTATATATAAAAAAAAAAATTTTTTTAATCCATTCAATATAATAGTAAATTACCTTTTATTTTCTAATGTGACACTTACCAAGAACTCTTCAAAGTTTTCTGCTTTTTTGCAACACCACCAAAAGTGATTTACAATGTCCTTTAGCCATAGTAGTAGAGCCGACTGTTCCTTTATCTTGGCAGTCTGAATGAAAACAGTGCAGGTCAAATGAATCCTGGTAACACACCTATACATAATCTTGTTCATCTGATGCAATATCACTTTTTATTACTAACTGCAGCGATTTTTTTGGCCAGGTTTTTAGCTCCATGCCACATGTCAAGACTGTGATTTATTCCTTGTCCCTTATACCTCCCCTTTTCAGGATCTGTAATGCAGTACACAAAGAAAGACACATTATTGTAGCCCAACATAAGCCTAGATATATGCAAGAGCTGAGTGTTGGAGAATGTAGTTGTGTTGCTTCTGCGTCAGAATTTTGTGTGCTGGTTATGTTTCAGAATCATGTTTTATTTTGGCATAGTGAGTTTGCACACACACATGGAGCTATGTACAATGTGAGAACAGGCAGTGCAATATTGCAGTGCGAGCAGTGAAAGAGGTATATCAACTGTCCAGTAGCGACGGCGGTGGGAAAGAAAATGTTCCAGTGTATGCTGGTTTTGGTCTGGAGGGATCTGGTGCGCCTAACCACAGGGCAACAGTTCAAATACCTCCTACAAAGTGAATTATTCTTTGTGGAATAAATAAATTAATGTGAACCTGAATGTACAGATGTTGCTGCAAACTCACCCATGACAGCACTAATCTGTGAGTGGGCATCTGTACAGATTTCCACCAGCTTCACCTCAGCCATAAGCTGATCAACTGTTCGAATGAAGGCCTCCTTTTCCGTAACAGTTGATCTTCTGTCGGTTTGTCTCTTATCTACAGTTACAACACTGATGATCTCCCGTGTATCATTCTCCATTGCAGTGTAACTGCAGTATTGTGCACAATGTCCTGGAGTGTCATTCCTCCCGTCAGCTAGAAATGTAGGAGAAGTTAGACAACCAAAAAAATAAATAAAACAAATTATAAATATATATATATATATATATATATATATATATATATATATATATATATAAACAAACAAACAAACAAAGAAGAAGTCATTTAGATGTCAAGAATAGGCATTTCTTACCAAGGAGCACAACATCTTTTCTCTGCAGTTTAGCTATGGCTTCAGCCCTTTTCTGCATCCAGTAACTTTTAACTGTGTCGACACAGTATGTGTCTTGGATGGAAAAGAACGTTCCTCTTCCAACCATTCCCATGTTCATGAACTTGAAGAGTAGTGCTACTTTGTTGTAATTGTTTCCAGACAACAAGATGTTTGTTGAAAGCATGAAGTCACCAGCCTGCATCCCAAATTTCATTACAGGCTGTGAAACCCATTGCCACACAAGATGTCCATCGGCACAGATCTTACAAAGACAAAAAAATAATTTCAATATAAGACAATAATCTTATACCAATCTTTGGAAGGTTTTTTTCACTTTCGACAGCGAATCAATTATCAATCTTGTGTATAATAGGAATCCCTCACCCATTCTAAAACACTTGCTGTGCCTCTATCTTTGATGTGGACTCTGTATGGTGGGAACTGCTGACATACTTCACCTGTCTCTTTCATTTTGGCACACTTTTGAACTGGCAAAGTTACAAAGGAAGCCAGGTGCCTCAAGCATTCCTCATAAATGATGGACGCTTTAGCTCCTACAATATGTTCTGCCGTCTTTACTTGGGGGAGCCTGAGATCACATGCCGAGTCACTGTATGTGCATGTCTCTGGAACAGGATCCAGTTCTGGGATAAAGTCATGCACCGTCTCATCCAAACCAATTACTGGAAGTTTGTCGAGGGATGGAACCTGATTCAAAGTGCCTCCGAATCTGTTGGAGGAAAGACAACATATCTGTCAATGTTGTGATTGCCAATACATTTCAATCATCTAATTTCGACCACGTTAAAAGCCATAGTTGCATGGTGGCATGGAAAACACATTTGATAGAAAGTGAGGGCATATCCTCTTCATCTCCGACGTCCATTTCCTCCCTTTGTATAGGCCTTTCAAGTGGAGCGTCACCAGCCCAGTCAATTCTAATGAGATTCACAAAACATTCAGAAAACACAATGTAATTACTAGCACACGTTACAATTCCCCACAATGAAGAAAAATACCAAATTCATACTCACATGCTATTTCTCAGATCATTGATGGCTCCTTCATCAACATGTTGTTCATCATCAATGCTCATCTCAGTTAGGCTTGAGAAAACATAAATAACATCATTATAAATGAGAAATCATCAAGGGGAGTATTTGGTTCAACTGCCATTGACTAGACTTTACCTCCATTCAAGTTCAGCCAATCCACGAGGCTTTGTTGTGTCTGCTTCAGCAAGTTCCGATGTTGCCTTGTCTCCTTGCCTTAGGAATTAAAAAATGCAATTATGATACAGTTTATAAACAGTGTGTGCACCTATAACAACTTACAATTCACATAATATCAAGACTTTGAAAAGCGACTGATGGAATATTTCACTTCACAAAAGAGAGAGAGAGAGAGAGAGAGAGAGAGAGAGAGATAGAGAGATAGAGAGATAGATAGATAGATAGATAGAACTTAGCAAGGGTGTGGTGTGATAACATGTTTGCAGCCTGGTGACACATTAGCTGCAAACTCTTATCTCTTCCATTTTAGGTCAGTGTCTACCTACATGCAATGATTCATCGGTATATGCCCAGTATTAATGGAGAAATTAATTTCACAAACAGATAGACAGGGGTGAAAACATCCTGGTAAATTCAAAATATATGAAGATGATATACATCTTGTGTTACACTTACTCATCTGTATCACTTGATCCAATGCTTGATATGGTGTCTGTGTGCCAAACACCTCTCTTCATTGGCGTTGATGTTTGAGGACCTTTTTCAAATCTTATAAAAAAAAAGGAAAAAAAATAAGAAACAGAAATGACTGACTAAAATTGATTGTCGTAGATAGAATGTTTCTGCACTTCACAAAAAAGTGACATACTGCAGATAACAGTGCAAGTTAGCAGATGTCTCAATGTCAATTCCGTTTAGAAATAACAACCAAGCAAGCAAATCTCATTTCTGCCATAAGTAGATGTGAGTGTGAAGACGTGCAGTATGAATGTAGCTAGGACATACCTGCTGAGCCTGTGACCTCACGTGTGATGCTTTGCACTAAGCATTTAGGGAAGTGAGATACACAGACCAAACCAAACTTTACTCAGGATGTATCCAGAGAAGGAAAAGGATGTGTGTTCATACAGTGAAAAAAAAAGTCTTTTCATAATAAAACACAGACGCTGTTATGATCAAAACATTGACGGCATGTGATAGATGCTCTCTGTCGCTCTAAGTTCCACCCTGATGCCACACGCATGATACGCGCACACACAGATGACCACACTTCCGTCAGCTGATAGAGAGCGCGTCGGAAAACACTTCAACCAGCCAAAGCGTTTTTTTACACTCTCCCAGGAATATTGAAACAGTAGCGGGCCATCAAGGTGCATCTCCAGTGTTAGTAGAGAACATCATGTCCATCACGCCAAAGTGCACTAGCGGAATCTGCCGTCATTGTAATAATGTCTGAGTTGTATTACAGCTTAAAATAGATCCAGGTTTCTTATTTGTGGGTTTTATTACATTTATTCCAGACCTGCGTGGTGTTGGATGTATTCATGCTTTTATCAAACCGGTTAGCCACTGCTGAACTTCTGCCAGAGACCTGTTCGCGGCCAGTGCAGGTCACGTGACACAGACCGGGGACAGCAGCAGTACAAACATCTTCGCCTCTTATCCAGATTTTCTGCTTCATTTTTTTCTGACATATTGAAAAAATATTACATTAATGAAGAAATTAAATGTATAAAGTCCAACATATACCACGTTTTACAATCAGTTTCTGTTTCCTTGCTTCTGGTCTGTGTCGTTCTTCACCATATGAGATGTCGAATGTGCGGGCTCTTAGACCCCCTCCCCCTACCCGCTTCTCTTGGCTTTTTATCAATGTGTTTTTATACTCTGAGCTTGGGTAAGGAGGGAATAATAAAAAAAAATGAATATACAGACAGGCGCACACAATAAATTGTTGGTCCATGGTCACACATTGTTACATGTCATCGTCTTTCTTCGTTGTAGGAGAACTACTTTTGTAGTCATGACAACGCCTAACACGGCGGCTAATGGTCATATCACCGTTTATCTACAAGTTGAGGGACAATATAACGTTTGTACTCACAGAACAACGTAACAGCAGGCTATACAACCGAGGAGGACCCATTAACCATAAAACTTAGCATCGCACCATTGTAATTACGACCTCTTGGTTACAGCTAACTGCTAACTGTGTGAAAGTTCATACTTACCGGTCAAGAAGAAACGTTGCCAACTCTGCACCAGACTTCAGTCCTTTGTTGTTACAAGCTGTCTCCAGCGCGTGAAGGCGACGCCGATATTTATTCTAGTTTTCCCACGCTTCTGGTCATATAGCTTCTGTGACTCGTAGCGTACTTTTTTCTTCTTACCAGAAGTTACCCCTGGCAGTGATATTGGTCGCTTTGAAGTGGTT
Organism: Melanotaenia boesemani; assembly: GCF_017639745.1. Classification (NCBI taxonomy): domain Eukaryota; kingdom Metazoa; phylum Chordata; class Actinopteri; order Atheriniformes; family Melanotaeniidae; genus Melanotaenia; species Melanotaenia boesemani. The sequence continues at coordinate 42,870,245 of NC_055682.1, forward strand.
TCATCCATGCTTTATATCAAATAGACAAGCCAAGGTGGATTTGTCTAAACTTCTCTGGAAGCTCTGCTCTCACAAATTCACGTGAAGATTGGTGAGGCAATTCAGTTGAAACGCTGCCACAGTGCGAAGCTCCGCCTCTCCTCCCCTTCTCTCAACTAATGTAGGAATCGCTTCTGAGCTGTAGATTCGAGCTGCTCTGCTATAAATTGTCTTATACTCACTCTACTGGTGGAAAAAAGGTACTACAACTTTTACCAACCGTAAAAAGTTTAAAAAGGACCAATAACTTTGTAATTTAATAAAATATCACATATGAATTGATGGTAAATGGCATGTTTTTAAACTTTTTAATTATGGTATTTGTTATTTTTTACATGAATTTATATTGAAAATCCTACAGATTCTGCCTTTAATTGATTAATGGTATATTTTTTACATATAATAGATTTAAGCTGGTGATATTCTAAAAATGTTTTGCTACTGATTCCATATTGTGAAGTGAGAATATTAAATGACAAGAAGTTTCCATTTTCTATTATATGTTCTGTTTTATTCCTTTATTTTTCCATTGAGTAAAATTGATAAGCTTTTTGTTTTGCAGGATGTCAGGGTTGTTCCAGAGGGGTGTAAACTTACATGGAAAAAGTGAGGATTGGTTATTTTTTAGAAAATCCCACCAAGCCACTAAAGAGGAACTGATATTGATGCTTTTAAAACACTTATGTGTTTTGATGGTTGAGCTGATGAATGGCAGGTCAGAGATAAACACATCCTCACACAATGCTTGCTCTACATCTAACCATGTTTCATCCAGACTGCTAGGTTTAGGCCATTTGGAGATATACTGCAGCTTGTTAGCTAAGAAAACATGATTAAAGTTGGGTAGCTCCAATCCGCCTCTATCTTTAGTCTGTTGTAAAGTTTTTAGACTGATACGTGATGGCTTATTTTTCCATAAAAATTTAGATATATGTGAGTCCAGTGACTTAAACCAACTGGAGGATGGTTTAGTGGGTATCATTGAAAACAGGTAGTTTACTTTAGATAGAACCATCATTTTAACTGTGGCAACCCTCCCCATGAGTGATATGGGTAAGCGCCTCCACCGGGAGAGATCATCCTCTATTGCTTTAAGTAGCTGGACATAATTTAGCTTTGTTAGTTCTGATAACCTGGGGGAAATGTTTATGCCTAGATATCTAATGTTTCCAGACTGTATTGTAGTATTGGGTATGTTTTGTAGGTCACAGTTAATGGGCATAATAATAGTCTTAGACCAGTTAATAGAGTAGTCAGACATTGATGAGAATGTGTTAATAAGTGTGATTGTCTGGGGGAGAGACGTCGGTGAGTTCTGGAGGAAAAGGAATACGTCATCAGCATAAAGACTTATCTTGTGCTCTATATTTTTAGCATGGATTCCTTTAATCTCTTTATTTTGTCTTATGGCAGCAGCTAGGGGTTAAATAAAAATAGCAAAGAGTGATGGAGAAAGCGGGCAGCCCTGTCTGGTGCCTCTCTGCAAACAGAAGCTTGGAGAAGTTTGATCATTGGTCTTCACACATGCATTTGGGTTGTTATATAATATTTTTATCCAATCTATGAAAGATGACCCAAACCCAAATTTGTTTAACGTTGCAAATAAAAATTTCCAGTTTACTCGGTCAAATGCTTTTTCTGCATCTAAAGAAATGACTGTGGATTCCAGATTATGTAGAGTAGAATAATCTATGATGTTAATTAAAGGTCCCATATTATACACTTTATTCCCAATCTGAGACCATTCATTAATATCTAAATGAAATATTTCCGCCATGGTATGGACAAATCGACCCTCAGTTTGAGTGCAGCGGCTTCTCTTCACCTCCCTCTTTTTAGCAGCTTCAGAAATGTGCCGTTTATGGTGGGCGGAACCCTGGTGGAGCAGCTCAGCTGTTGGCTCCGCCCATCGCATCGCCCGTCATGAGGTGATTGACAGGTTAATATATTTTCAAGCTATCAGACTAATAAGGCCGAAACGATAAAATAACTGCCAGCTCTTACCTCTCCAGCTGTGTCACGGACAGTTGGTATTGAACCTGGCTTCAGCTTCAAACGGTTGGCGAAGCCTGCTTTCCATGCCCCCATGTTGTGGAAACAGTCCTCTTTGAAATGCTGGCCACAGACATGCAAAACCTTTGGAAGTTTTCCGGGTACATTTCCTCCAAAAATAAAATTAATCCACTCAGTCCTCGTGGGTTCAGTGGATGGAAGTAAAAAAACGTTTTCGTGTTCATTTATGCAGCCACAAACAGAACAGTCCTTCTGTCGCTTAGCCATGTCCGCTAACGAGGGTTGCCGAAGAGGGAAAAACACTGGGCGCTAGGTGATTTTTAGAGGGCGGGCTTTGAGAGCAGGTAGACGGGTCCGCTCTGTGGGGAGTGGTTATTGTCCCTTATGACGTCATAACGTACACGCTTTCAAACAAGCTCATTTCAGCGCTTACTTCCCTAGAGGTGGAGCAGGGGGGAGAGAGAGCGCCTGAAAGAGTTTCACACTTACGGGTCTCCTACACATGCGGGGGGACCAGTATGACTGTTCCAAAACCATTAAAAAGTGAATTTTGCATAATATGGGACCTTTAATCTACGCATGTTAGTAGAGGAATGTCTACCTTTAATAAAGCCTGTTTAGTCAGGATGTATTATTGGAGGGGTTATTTTTCTATTCTTCTGGCCAAAGCATTGCTAATTATTTTGAGATCTACATTTATTAATGAAATTGGAAGGTAACTGGATGGAAGTGTTGGGTCTTTACCTGGTTTTAATAGTAGAGTAATATTGGCTAGGTTCATATTTGAAGGTATTTTTTGTTTTTCCTTTATTTCTAATATCATATTGTAGAAAATGGGTGCCAGCATTGTCCAGAATTCTTTGTAGAATTCTGCTGGGTAACCATCTGGACCTGGAGCTTTATTGTTGGGCATATGCTGGAGAGCTTCATGGAGTTCACCGACTGAAAGGGGAAAAATTCAGGATCTGGCTGAATTCTAGTGATTCACGTAGCACCTGGAACTCCTTGTGGAGAATTTCTACCAGGCTCAAATGCGCATCAAAACTACTGAGTTTCTTATCTATAGAGATCAGAACATCTGTTGAGTCGTTCCTTGGTGGTGAAATAGCTCCAGGTGAATCCTCATTTCGCTGTCTCTTGGACTTGGATGAGGTGGAGGGGGTGGAGGTGTTGTTTGGTTTCCCCATGACGATTCTGTAGTAACAACGATCTATAAAATCTGTCAGGCTGGCCAAATCCTCCCAGCTGTGCTCCAGAGTGTACCTTATAAAGACATTATTTCCTACTTTAAAGAATATTTTGATTAGACTGGCACAAAACACAATTGAATGAAAGTATAAATGTTTGGGCGCGCCTAGTTTGAATCTGCCGTCTCCCCCGGAACTACGTCACCTACAGCATTAGCGTCACTTACCTGCCACCAGCGTCACCTACCTGTCAATTCCAACGTTGGTGATCGATTATGTCGACATGATAAAACCAGTCGGAGGTAACCATTACATGCTGATCGTTGCACACAGATTTTCATGATGGACTGAAGCATGTCCGACCAAACACAAAGATGCACAAACCGTGGCCAAGTTTTTGTGTCATGAGGTCATAAGCAGGTGGGGACTTCCAGACAGGATATTCTCAGACAATGGCAAGGAGTTTGTGGATAAAACTGTGGGGTTAGTTTGTATAATCAAGTAGGGAATTAGTTATCTTATTCTTACTTAATTATCATCTATACTCAACTAAACCTATGTTATTCCTCATTTTTATGCTTGAAATATTTTTGATTCAACCTGTTATTATGGCAAAGATACTGGTTATTGTTCTTTTTCTCGCTTCTCAGTTCACATGGGGACGACCACCTGGTGGGTGGCTAGTTATTCAGAGTCCCAACATTCTGAGTGGACTCAAAAGTACATATAAGGACACTAAACATGGACAGTGAACCCTGAATGTCAACGCGATGACATCTGGGGACTGAAACATCATCACCATATCGGTCAACCCATCTGGAGGTTTCGGAGCCATGTACTTTTGTTTGCCTTATTTTGTTTCAATGTTTAATCATATACTGTACTAATCTGAGTATTAATCTGAAGTTGTTATGATGTTATGTGTGCTATTGCTATGCATTTACTTTTTAGGTAGACATAGACGGGGTTTACCATTAGGCGAATAGATAATATTCTGTGACTCTTACTATGTGGATACATATGGGTGACCTCGAGTGCTAATTTTTTTGTTTCGGGAGGTGAGAAATGCTAGGCAGGACTTAGGCCCAGGGGGGTACGATGGGTCGACTAGCCTCTTTTGGGCGTTTTATGATTTCTTTTGGGGCTCTCATATGTGTTTATTTAATTTGAGTCTTATTTAGTTTGTTTTTTTCGGGACTGTTAATTCCAGTCCCGAGAGGGGGGAATTATGAGGGATCTAAGCATAGCATTTGTATGATACACACTCAAGTTTTTACCATATAAGGTTCTCTGTCCTACAGACTGGATTCACACACAAACATGCTTTTTATGCAAATGAGCATCCTATAGGCAAACTCTATGATTGGAGGACACAGGACTGAGGAATTTTCTTTGTTTAAACCCTATATAAGACAGAACGACACATCAGGTCTTAAGGTCTTCGTTCTGGTTTTGGGACCTCCATATTTTGCTGCAGAAATCTGTTTTGATGTCTGAACTTTTGTAATAAACTTCTTTTTATTATTCAAGTCAGCGTCCAGAGACGTTTTTGCCTGAAAGCCAATTTTTCCACATCTCCTGATCAAGATACATCAAATCCATTTAGGTTAACTTGTTTTATGAATTACTTGTTATAACCTGTCAACCTTAATTCCACTTTTTATGACTGAATGGATCAACAAAGGAACACGCATGGGACAGTCATACAACCAACGGCAGCCCCAAGGTCATATCTTGTCAGAACAGATGAGGGACTGTTGAGCAGAATCTGCACACACCTGAGAGCAACTCATCAGCCATCAACTGTCCACACTCCCCATGGTACAGCCTTTGGTAGTGATGTCAGTACTGCAGGTGATGTGCAAAGTCCACAAACTCAACAGGCTGCATTCGTCACAAGATCAGGCAGACTTCTCATGTCCGCCAAAGAGAATGGACATATGAGAAACAGAATATTTGAATATTTTATTTGAACTGAAAGAAATTATAAAACAGTTTATTACTTTTTCATTTATAGTTGTTATGGGTAAGAAAACTACATGAATGTGTTTTCTCATAGAATAAAAAGTTCTGGAGCTGAACACTTAACAGGGGGGACAGTGGCTCAAGTGATAGAGGAAGATTGGTGGTTCGAGTCCCACTCCCCCAGTCATCAGTCGTTGTGTCCTTGGGCAAGACATCTCTCATGTATGAATGCTTGGTGGTGGCCGAAGAGGCCGTAGGCGCAGATTGGCTGCCATGTTTCCATCACGCCTCACGTCCACCGGGTGTGTGTGCGCCTCGTTCTGACTGCACCACGGTTTCGTTCCAACCTCTGTAGCAGGTCAATCCACAATGGGAGCGTGTGGATTGATCCACAAGATCATGAAATTGCAGGAGAATCTTGTGATTCTCCACTTCCTGAATAAACATCTCATCATCCATGATGAAAAAATAAACACTGACAGCCCCTGACCGATTAATGACGTAATGTTTACATGGTTCAGCGAGCGAAACTGCATGGGAGCTATTATTTTGAAAATTTGGGGAAGCTTTCCCACTGCTCCCGTGTCTGATTTCCTGTCTGGCCCTATTTGAACTGCTGAGTTGGACGAGTTTTGTGTGCGTGTTCGAATGAAAAATAGACTCTGCGCATATGTTTAGGGAAGAGCTGTGACAAGGAGCTTCTGACACGCACCACAGCGCCCAGTGGGAATCAAACCATTGACTAAAGGGTCCGCTCTGTCTGGTTATTGCGTTAATAACACAACAGAGCTGGTTTGGCACTTAATTTTATTGCCTAAAACTCTCAGAAGAGAAAATAAATGTGTTTATATCAGCACAGTGCTATCTCCATATTTCCAAAAAGTATCGCATTCAGTATTTTGACTGCCAGATATCGAAGCATCAACACCAGAGTACCAATGGAGGATTAAAAGCTAAATCTTAGATTGTTTTTTTCCTCTCTCTTTAACTTACAGCTTCATGCAAATGAGCTGAATTTAGGTATTTAAGCTGATCTGAAGCAGTTTTAAATCTGGATAGTTTAAAATTAGTTCTGGTGGTTTAGACTCATGTTGAGCCAGTATCTGTAATCTGGGGGTTAAAATGCCTATGCAACACAGCTTTTCCTGATAATGTAAAAGAAAACCCATTTCTGTCTCCACTTTAAAACATACTTTCAAGTGGTGTCAGTCACTTTCCATCTCTGACTCAGTACATACCACTGTGCATAAAACACAGAAAGCACAGCAGGCAGTCTCCTTTTTAACCTCCACACACCTTATAAATTTTCATTGTGACCATTTTGACAAATAGAGTCTGCAAATCTTTGATGCTGAGATTGACATGTAAACCTTAAGTTCATGAGCAGCTAAAGGGGAGACGCTGCTACGTTGTCTAGACTGATGCTAGTCAGTCATTCAGACCAGTGAGCCGCAACATTTACTAAGAGCCTTTTATTACCACCTGTCCCACCAAATAATCAATTTACAACTGCTAGCATTTTAATGCTCCTTATGTGTCATGACAAAAGAAAAAAAGAATCAAGTGCATGTATGTGAAGAAGAACTCTGACTGCTCAGTATCGTCAACATCACACATCCCATCAGAAATGACAGAGTCTGCTGGAGTTACTGAGTCCAGATGTTTTTCCTGTCCTTAATGGTCCTTGCACAGAGTGACATGTCTCTAATTTCACTCAGGTCCACGAATAGATGCTCCAGATATGTTAATGAATGATTATTTTGTGTTTTCTCCATGTGTGAATGGTTTTACTATCTCCTGAGATGCAACAAAATCTGCAGCTGTCGTGAAGTTTAGGGACTTATTTGCGATACTTATTTAAAGTTCACTGTTCAGCTGGCAGATAAGGGCTGGTAGATAAAGCATGGTATGTAAAGGCTGGTCTGTAAAGGCTGGTATATAAAGACTGATAGATAAAAGCTGGTAGGTAAATGCTATTAGGTAAAGGCTACTAGATAAAGGCTGGTAGATAAAGGCTGGTAGGTAAAGCCTGGTTGATAAAGGCTGGTAGGTAAAAGGTTGTAGATAAAGGCTGGTCGATGAAAGCTAATAGGTAAAGGCTGGTAGGTAAAAGGTTGTAGATAACGGCTGGTAGATAAAAGCTGGTAGGTAAAGGCTGGTAGATAAAGGCTGGTAGGTAAAAGCTTGTAGATAAAGGCTGGTAGGTAAAAGCTTGTAGATAAAGGCTGGTATGTAAAGCCTGGTCGATAAAGGCTGGTAGGTAAAAGGTTGTAGATAAAGGCTGGTAGGTAAAGCCTGGTCGATAAAGGCAGGTAGGTAAAGGCTACTAGATAAAGGCTGGTACATAAAGGCTGGTAGGTAAAGGCTGGTATGTAAAGGCTGGTAGATAAAGGCTGGCAGATAAAGACTGGTAGATAAAGGCTGGTAGGTAAAAGGTTGTAGATAAAGGCTGGTAGGTAAAAGCTTGTAGATAAAGGCTGGTAGGTAAAGGCTGGTAGATAAAGGCTGGTAACTAAAGCCTGGTCGATAAAGGCTGGTAGGTAAAGGCTGGTAGATAAAGGCTGGTAGGTAAAAGCTGGTAGGTAAAGGCTGGTAGATAAAAGCTGGTAGATAAAGGCTGGTAGGTAAATGGTTGTAGATAAAGGCTGGTATGTAAAGGCTGTTAGGTAAAAGCTAATTGGTAAAGGCTGGTAGGTAAAAGGTTGTAGATAACGGCTGGTGGATAAAAGCTGGTAGGTAAAGGCTGGTAGGTAAAGGCTGGTAGGTAAAAGGTTGTAGATAAAGGCTGATATGTAAAGCCTGGTCGATAAAGGCTGGTAGATAAAGACTGGTAGATAAAAGCTGGTAGATAAAAGCTGGTAGATAAAGGCTGGTAGGTAAAGGCTGGTAGGTAAAAGGTTGTAGATAAAGGCTGGTAGATAAAAGCTAATAGGTAAAGGCTGGTAGGTAAATGGTTGTAGATAAAGGCTGGTAGGTAGAAGGTTGTAGATAACGGCTGGTAGATAAAAGCTGGTAGGTAAAGGCTGGTAGGTAAAGGCGGGTATGTAAAAGCGGGTGTGTAAAGGCTGGTAGGTAAAGGCTGGTAGAAAAAGGCTGGTATGTAAAGGCTGATATGTAAAGGCTGTTAGGTAAATGGTTGTAGATAAAGGCTGGTATGTAAAGGCTGGTAGGTAAAAGGTTGTAGATAAAGGCTAGTAGGTAAAAGCTTGTAGATAAAGGCTGGTAGGTAAAAGCTTGTAGATAAAGGCTGGTAGGTAAAGCCTGGTCGATAAAGGCTGGTAGGTAAAGGCTGGTAGATAAAGGCTGGTAGGAAAAGGCTGGTAGGAAAAGGCTGGTAGATGAAGGCTAGTAGATAAAGGCTGGTAGGTAAATGGTTGTAGATAAAGGCTGTTATGTAAAGGCTGGTAGGTAAAAGGTTGTAGATAAAGGCTGGTATGTAAAGGCTGGTAGATAAAGGCTGGTAGGTAAAGCCTGGTCGATAAAGGCTGGTAGATAAAGGCTGGTAGTTAAAGGCTGGTAGATAAAGGCTGGTAGGAAAAGGCTGGTAGATAAAGGCTAGTAGATAAAGGCTGGAAGGTAAAAGGTTGTAGATAAAGGCTGGTATGTAAAGGCTGGTAGGTAAATGGTTGTAGATAAAGGCTGGTATGTAAAGGCTGGTAGGTAAAAGGTTGTAGATAAAGGCTCATATGTAAAGGCTGGTAGGTAAACGGTTGTAGATAAAGGCTGGTATGTAAAGGCTGGTAGGTAAATGGTTGTAGATAAAGGCTAGTAGGTAAAAGCTTGTAGATAAAGGATGGTAGGTAAAAGCTTGTAGATAAAGGCTGGTAGGTAAAGCCTGGTAGATAAAGGCTGGTAGGTAAAAGCTGGTAGGTAAAGGCTGGTAGATAAAGGCTGGTAGGTAAATGGTTGTAGATAAAGGCTGGTATGTAAAGGCTGGTAGGTAAAAGGTTGTAGATAACGGCTGGTGGATAAAAGCTGGTAGATAAAGGCTGGTAGGTAAAGGCTACTAGATAAAGGCTGGTATGTAAGGGCTGGTAGATAAAGGCTGGCAAATAAAGGCAGGCAGATAAAGGCTGGCAGTTAAAGGCTGGTAGATAAAAGCTGGTAGATAAAGGCTGGTAGGTAAAGGCTGGTATGTAAAGGCTGGTAGAAAAAGGCTTGTAGGTAAAGGCTAGTAGAAAAAGGCTGGTATGTAAAGGCTGATATGTAAAGTCTGTTAGGTAAATGGTTGTAGATAAAGGCTGGTATGTAAAGGCTGGTAGGTAAAAGGTTGTAGATAAAGGCTAGTAGGTAAAAGCTTGTAGATAAAGGCTGGTAGGTAAAAGCTTGTAGATAAAGGCTGGTAGGTAAAGCCTGGTCAGTAAAGGCTGGTATGTAAGGGGTGGTAGGTAAAGGCTAGCAAATAAAGGCTGGCAGATAAAGGCTGGCAGATAAAAGCTGGTAGATAAAGGCTGGTAGGTAAAGGCTGGTAGGTAAAGGCTGGTATGTAAAGGCTGGTATGAAAAGGCTGGTAGATAAAGGCTAGTAGATAAAGGCTGGTAGGTAAATGGTTGTAGATAAAGGCTGGTATGTAAAGGCTGGTAGGTAAAAGGTTGTAGATAAAGGCTGGTATGTAAAGGCTGGTAGGTAAATGGTTGTAGATAAAGGCTAGTAGGTAAAAGCTTGTAGATAAAGGATGGTAGGTAAAAGCTTGTAGATAAAAGCTGGTAGATAAAAGCTGGTAGATAAAGGCTGGTAGGTAAAAGCTGGTAGGTAAAGGCTGGTAGATAAAGGCTGGTAGATAAAGGCTGGTAGGTAAATGGTTGTAGATAAAGGCTGGTATGTCAAGGCTGTTAGGTAAAAGCTAATTGGTAAAGGCTGGTAGGTAAAAGGTTGTAGATAAAAGCTGGTAGATAAAAGCTGGTAGATAAAGACTGGTAGGTAAAAGCTGGTAGGTAAAGGCTGGTAGATAGAGGCTGGTAGATAAAGGCTGGTAGGTAAATGGTTGTAGATAAAGGCTGGTATGTAAAGGCTGTTAGGTAAAAGCTAATTGGTAAAGGCTGGTAGGTAAAAGGTTGTAGATAACGGCTGGTGGATAAAAGCTGGTAGATAAAGGCTGGTAGGTAAAGGCTAGTATGGAAAGGCTGGTAGGTAAAGGCTGGTAGAAAAAGGCTGGTATGTAAAGGCTGATATGTAAAGGCTGTTAGGTAAAAGGTTGTAGATAAAGGCTAGTAGGTAAAAGCTTGTAGATAAAGGCTGGTAGGTAAAAGCTTGTAGATAAAGGCTGGTAGGTAAAGCCTGGTCGATAAAGGCTGGTAGATAAAGGCTGGTAGGTAAAGGCTGGTAGGAAAAGGCTGGTAGATAAAGGCTAGTAGATAAAGGCTGGTAGGTAAATGGTTGTAGATAAAGGCTGGTATGTAAAGGCTGGTAGGTAAAAGGTTGTAGATAAAGGCTGGTATGTAAAGGCTGGTAGGTAGAAGGTTGTAGATAAAGGCTGGTATGTAAAGGCTGGTAGGTAAATGGTTGTAGATAAAGGCTGGTATGTAAAGGCTGGTAGGTAAAAGGTTGTAGATAAAGGCTGATATGTAAAGGCTGGTAGGTAAACGGTTGTAGATAAAGGCTGGTATGTAAAGGCTGGTAGGTAAATGGTTGTAGATAAAGGCTAGTAGGTAAAAGCTTGTAGATAAAGGATGGTAGGTAAAAGCTTGTAGATAAAGGCTGGTAGGTAAAGCCTGGTAGATAAAGGCTGGTAGGTAAAAGCAGGTAGGTAAAGGCTGGTAGATAAAGGCTGGTAGGTAAATGGTTGTAGATAAAGGCTGGTATGTAAGGGCTGGTAGGTAAAAGCTAATTGGTAAAGGCTGGTAGGTAAAAGGTTGTAGATAACGGCTGGTGGATAAAAGCTGGTAGATAAAGGATGGTAGGTAAAGGCTGGTAGATAAAGGCTGGTAGGTAAAGCCTGGTAGATAAAGGCTGGTAGGTAAAAGCTGGTAGGTAAAGGCTGGTAGATAAAGGCTGGTAGGTAAATGGTTGTAGATAAAGGCTGGTATGTAAAGGCTGGTAGGTAAAAGCTAATTGGTAAAGGCTGGTAGGTAAAAGGTTGTAGATAACGGCTGGTGGATAAAAGCTGGTAGATAAAGGCTGGTAGGTAAAGGCTGGTCGATAAAGGCTGGTATGTAAGGGCTGGTAGATACAGGCTGGCAAATAAAGGCTGGCAAATAAAGGCTGGCAGATAAAGGCTGGCAGATAAAAGCTGGTAGATAAAGGCTGGTAGGTAAAGGCTGGTATGTAAAGGCTGGTAGAAAAAGGCTTGTAGGTAAAGGCTAGTAGAAAAAGGCTGGTATGTAAAGGCTGATATGTAAAGGCTGTTAGGTAAATGGTTGTAGATAAAGGCTGGTATGTAAAGGCTGTAGGTAAAAGGTTGTAGATAAAGGCTAGTAGGTAAAAGCTTGTAGATAAAGGCTGGTAGGTAAAAGCTTGTAGATAAAGGCTGGTAGGTAAAGCCTGGTCAATAAAGGCTGGTAGATAAAGGCTGGTAGGTAAAGGCTGGTAGATAAAGGCTGGTAGGAAAAGGCTGGTAGATAAAGGCTAGTAGATAAAGGCTGGTAGGTAAATGGTTGTAGATAAAGGCTGGTATGTAAAGGCTGGTAGGTAAAAGGTTGTAGATAAAGGCTGGTATGTAAAGGCTGGTAGGTAGAAGGTTGTAGATAAAGGCTGGTATGTAAAGGATGGTAGGTAAATGGTTGTAGATAAAGGCTAGTAGGTAAAAGCTTGTAGATAATGGCTGGTAGGTAAAAGCTTGTAGATAAAGGCTGGTAGGTAAAGCCTGGTCGATAAAGGCTGGTAGGTAAAGGCTGGTAGATAAAGGCTAGTAGATAAAGGCTGGTAGGTAAATGGTTGTAGATAAAGGCTGGTATGTAAAGGCTGGTAGGTAAAAGGTTGTAGATAAAGGCTGGTAGGTAAAGGCTGGTAGGTAAATGGTTGTAGATAAAGGCTGGTATGTAAAGGCTGGTAGGTAAATGGTTGTAGATAAAGGCTGGTATGTAAAGGCTGGTGTGTAAAGGCTGGTAGATAAAGGCTGGCAAAGAAAGGTTGGCAGATAAAGGCTGGCAGATAACAGCTGGTAGATAAAAGCTGGTAGATAAAGGCTGGTAGGTAAAGGCTGGTAGATAAAGGCTGGTAGATTAAGGCTGGTAGAAAAAGGCTGGTACGTAAAAGGTTGTAGATAAAGGCTGGTAGATAAAAGCTAATTGGTAAAGGCTGGTAGGTAAAAGGTTGTAGATAAAGGCTGGTAGATAAAAGCTAATTGGTAAAGGCTGGTAGGTAAAAGGTTGAAGATAACAGCTGGTGGATAAAAGCTGGTAGGTAAAGGCTGGTAGATAAAGGCTGGTAGGTAAAAGCTTGTAGATAAAGGCTGGTATGTAAAGCCTGGTCGATAAAGGCTGGTAGGTAAAAGGTTGTAGATAAAGGCTGGTAGGTAAAGCCTGGTCGATAAAGGCGGGTATGTAAAGGGTGGTAGATAAAGGCTGGTAGATAAAGGCTAGTAGATAAAGGCTGGTAGGTAAATGGTTGTAGATAAAGGCTGGTATGTAAAGGCTGGTAGGTAAAAGGTTGTAGATAAAGGCTGGTATGTAACGGCTGGTAGATAAAGGCTGGTAGGTAAAGCCTGGTCGATAAAGGCTGGTAGATAAAGGCTGGTAGTCAAAGGCTGGTATGTAAAGGCTGGTAGGTAAAGGCTGGTAGGAAAAGGCTGGTAGATAAAGGCTAGTAGATAAAGGCTGGTAGGTAAATGGTTGTAGATAAAGGCTGGTATGTAAAGGCTGGTAGGTAAAAGGTTGTAGATAAAGGCTGGTATGTAAAGGCTGGTAGGTAAATGGTTGTAGATAAAGGCTGGTATGTAACGGCTGGTATGTAAAGGCTGGTAGGTAAAAGGTTGTAGATAAAGGCTGATATGTAAAGCCTGGTCGATAAAGGCTGGTAGGTAAAGGCTGGTAGATAAAGACTGGTAGGTAAAGCTTGTAGATAAAGGCTAGTAGGTAAAAACTTGTAGATAAAGGCTGGTAGGTAAAGCTTGGTCGATAAAGGCTGGTAGATGAAGGCTGGTAGGTAAAGACTGGTATGTAAAGGCTGGTAGGTAAAAGGTTGTAGATAAAGGCTGGTATGTAAAGGCTGGTAGGTAGAAGGTTGTAGATAAAGGCTGGTATGTAAAGGCTGGTGTGTAAAGTGTGGTAGATAAAGGCTGGCAAAGAAAGGTTGGCAGATAAAGGCTGGCAGATAACAGCTGGTAGATAAAAGCTGGTAGATAAAGGCTGGTAGGTAAAGGCTGGTAGATAAAGGCTGGTAGATAAAGGCTGGTAGAAAAAGGCTGGTACGTAAAAGGTTGTAGATAAAGGCTGGTAGATAAAAGCTAATTGGTAAAGGCTGGTAGGTAAAAGGTTGTAGATAAAGGCTGGTAGATAAAAGCTAATTGGTAAAGGCTGGTAGGTAAAAGGTTGAAGATAACAGCTGGTGGATAAAAGCTGGTAGGTAAAGGCTGGTAGATAAAGGCTGGTAGGTAAAAGCTTGTAGATAAAGGCTGGTATGTAAAGCCTGGTCGATAAAGGCTGGTAGGTAAAAGGTTGTAGATAAAGGCTGGTAGGTAAAGCCTGGTCGATAAAGGCGGGTATGTAAAGCGTGGTAGATAAAGGCTGGTAGATAAAGGCTAGTAGATAAAGGCTGGTAGGTAAATGGTTGTAGATAAAGGCTGGTATGTAAAGGCTGGTAGGTAAAAGGTTGTAGATAAAGGCTGGTATGTAACGGCTGGTAGATAAAGGCTGGTAGGTAAAGCCTGGTCGATAAAGGCTGGTAGATAAAGGCTGGTAGATAAAGGCTGGTAGGTAAAGGCTGGTAGGTAAAGGCTGGTAGGAAAAGGCTGGTAGATAAAGGCTAGTAGATAAAGGCTGGTAGGTAAATGGTTGTAGATAAAGGCTGGTATGTAAAGGCTGGTAGGTAAAAGGTTGTAGATAAAGGCTGGTATGTAAAGGCTGGTAGGTAAATGGTTGTAGATAAAGGCTGGTATGTAACGGCTGGTATGTAAAGGCTGGTAGGTAAAAGGTTGTAGATAAAGGCTGATATGTAAAGCCTGGTCGATAAAGGCTGGTAGATAAAAACTGGTAGGTAAAAGCTTGTGGATAAAGGCTGGTAGGTAAAGCCTGGTAGGTAAAAGCTTGTAGATAAAGGCTGGTAGGTAAAGCCCGGTCGATAAAGGCTGGTAGGTAAAAGGTTGTAGATAAAGGCTGGTAGATAAAAGCTAATAGGTAAAGGCTGGTAGGTTTAAGGTTGTAGATAAAGGCTGGTAGGTAGAAGGTTGTAGATAAAGGCTGGTATGTAAAGGCTGGTAGGTAAATGGTTGTAGATAAAGGCTGGTATGTAAAGGCTGGTAGGTAAAAGGTTGTAGATAAAGGCTGGTATGTAAAGGCTGGTAGATAAAGGCTGGTAGGTAAAGCCTGGTCGATAAAGGCTGGTAGATAAGGCTGGTAGTTAAAGGCTGGTAGATAAAGGCTGGTAGGAAAAGGCTGGTAGATAAAGGCTAGTAGATAAAGGCTGGTAGGTAAATGGTTGTAGATAAAGGCTGGTAGATAAAGACTGGTAGGTAAAAGCTTGTAGATAAAGGCTGGTAGGTAAAGCGTGGTCGACAAAGGCTGGTAGGTAAAAGGTTGTAGATAAAGGCTGGTAGATAAAAGCTAATAGGTAAAGGCTGGTAGGTAAAAGGTTGTAGATAACGGCTGGTAGATAAAAACTGGTAGGTAAAGGCTGGTAGATAAAGGCTGGTAGGTAAAAGCTTGTAGATAAAGGCTGGTAGGTAAAGCCTGGTCGATAAAGGCGGGTATGTAAAGGGTGGTAGATAAAGGCTGGTAGATAAAGGCTAGTAGATAAAGGCTGGTAGGTAAATGGTTGTAGATAAAGGCTGGTATGTAAAGGCTGGTAGGTAAAAGGTTGTAGATAAAGGCTGGTATGTAACGGCTGGTAGATAAAGGCTGGTAGGTAAAGCCTGGTCGATAAAGGCTGGTAGATAAAGGCTGGTAGTCAAAGGCTGGTATGTAAAGGCTGGTAGGTAAAGGCTGGTAGGAAAAGGCTGGTAGATAAAGGCTAGTAGATAAAGGCTGGTAGGTAAATGGTTGTAGATAAAGGCTGGTATGTAACGGCTGGTATGTAAAGGCTGGTAGGTAAAAGGTTGTAGATAAAGGCTGGTATGTAAAGGCTGGTAGGTAAATGGTTGTAGATAAAGGCTGGTATGTAACGGCTGGTATGTAAAGGCTGGTAGGTAAAAGGTTGTAGATAAAGGCTGATATGTAAAGCCTGGTCGATAAAGGCTGGTAGGTAAAGGCTGGTAGATAAAGACTGGTCGATAAAGGCGGGTATGTAAAGGGTGGTAGATAAAGGCTGGTAGATAAAGGCTAGTAGATAAAGGCTGGTAGGTAAATGGTTGTAGATAAAGGCTGGTATGTAAAGGCTGGTAGGTAAAAGGTTGTAGATAAAGGCTGGTATGTAACGGCTGGTAGATAAAGGCTGGTAGGTAAAGCCTGGTCGATAAAGGCTGGTAGATAAAGGCTGGTAGTCAAAGGCTGGTATGTAAAGGCTGGTAGGTAAAGGCTGGTAGGAAAAGGCTGGTAGATAAAGGCTAGTAGATAAAGGCTGGTAGGTAAATGGTTGTAGATAAAGGCTGGTATGTAAAGGCTGGTAGGTAAAAGGTTGTAGATAAAGGCTGGTATGTAAGGCTGGTAGGTAAATGGTTGTAGATAAAGGCTGGTATGTAACGGCTGGTATGTAAAGGCTGGTAGGTAAAAGGTTGTAGATAAAGGCTGATATGTAAAGCCTGGTCGATAAAGGCTGGTAGGTAAAGGCTGGTAGATAAAGACTGGCAGGTAAAAGCTTGTAGATAAAGGCTAGTAGGTAAAAACTTGTAGATAAAGGCTGGTAGGTAAAGCTTGGTCGATAAAGGCTGGTAGATGAAGGCTGGTAGGTAAAGACTGGTATGTAAAGGCTGGTAGGTAAAATGGTTGTAGATAAAGGCTGGTATGTAAAGGCTGGTAGGTAGAAGGTTGTAGATAAAGGCTGGTATGTAAAGGCTGGTGTGTAAAGGGTGGTAGATAAAGGCTGGCAAAGAAAGGTTGGCAGATAAAGGCTGGCAGATAACAGCTGGTAGATAAAAGCTGGTAGATAAAGGCTGGTAGGTAAAGGCTGGTAGATAAAGGCTGGTAGATAAAGGCTGGTAGAAAAAGGCTGGTACGTAAAAGGTTGTAGATAAAGGCTGGTAGATAAAAGCTAATTGGTAAAGGCTGGTAGGTAAAAGGTTGTAGTTAAAGGCTGGTAGATAAAAGCTAATTGGTAAAGGCTGGTAGGTAAAAGGTTGAAGATAACAGCTGGTGGATAAAAGCTGGTAGGTAAAGGCTGGTAGATAAAGGCTGGTAGGTAAAAGCTTGTAGATAAAGGCTGGTATGTAAAGCCTGGTCGATAAAGGCTGGTAGGTAAAAGGTTGTAGATAAAGGCTGGTAGGTAAAGCCTGGTCGATAAAGGCGGGTATGTAAAGGGTGGTAGATAAAGGCTGGTAGATAAAGGCTAGTAGATAAAGGCTGGTAGGTAAATGGTTGTAGATAAAGGCTGGTATGTAAAGGCTGGTAGGTAAAAGGTTGTAGATAAAGGCTGGTATGTAACGGCTGGTAGATAAAGGCTGGTAGGTAAAGCCTGGTCGATAAAGGCTGGTAGATAAAGGCTGGTAGTCAAAGGCTGGTATGTAAAGGCTGGTAGGTAAAGGCTGGTAGGAAAAGGCTGGTAGATAAAGGCTAGTAGATAAAGGCTGGTAGGTAAATGGTTGTAGATAAAGGCTGGTATGTAAAGGCTGGTAGGTAAAAGGTTGTAGATAAAGGCTGGTATGTAAAGGCTGGTAGGTAAATGGTTGTAGATAAAGGCTGGTATGTAACGGCTGGTATGTAAAGGCTGGTAGGTAAAAGGTTGTAGATAAAGGCTGATATGTAAAGCCTGGTCGATAAAGGCTGGTAGGTAAAGGCTGGTAGATAAAGACTGGTAGGTAAAAGCTTGTAGATAAAGGCTAGTAGGTAAAAACTTGTAGATAAAGGCTGGTAGGTAAAGCTTGGTCGATAAAGGCTGGTAGATGAAGGCTGGTAGGTAAAGACTGGTATGTAAAGGCTGGTAGGTAAAAGGTTGTAGATAAAGGCTGGTATGTAAAGGCTGGTAGGTAGAAGGTTGTAGATAAAGGCTGGTATGTAAAGGCTGGTGTGTAAAGTGTGGTAGATAAAGGCTGGCAAAGAAAGGTTGGCAGATAAAGGCTGGCAGATAACAGCTGGTAGATAAAAGCTGGTAGATAAAGGCTGGTAGGTAAAGGCTGGTAGATAAAGGCTGGTAGATAAAGGCTGGTAGAAAAAGGCTGGTACGTAAAAGGTTGTAGATAAAGGCTGGTAGATAAAAGCTAATTGGTAAAGGCTGGTAGGTAAAAGGTTGTAGATAAAGGCTGGTAGATAAAAGCTAATTGGTAAAGGCTGGTAGGTAAAAGGTTGAAGATAACAGCTGGTGGATAAAAGCTGGTAGGTAAAGGCTGGTAGATAAAGGCTGGTAGGTAAAAGCTTGTAGATAAAGGCTGGTATGTAAAGCCTGGTCGATAAAGGCTGGTAGGTAAAAGGTTGTAGATAAAGGCTGGTAGGTAAAGCCTGGTCGATAAAGGCGGGTATGTAAAGCGTGGTAGATAAAGGCTGGTAGATAAAGGCTAGTAGATAAAGGCTGGTAGGTAAATGGTTGTAGATAAAGGCTGGTATGTAAAGGCTGGTAGGTAAAAGGTTGTAGATAAAGGCTGGTATGTAACGGCTGGTAGATAAAGGCTGGTAGGTAAAGCCTGGTCGATAAAGGCTGGTAGATAAAGGCTGGTAGTCAAAGGCTGGTATGTAAAGGCTGGTAGGTAAAGGCTGGTAGGAAAAGGCTGGTAGATAAAGGCTAGTAGATAAAGGCTGGTAGGTAAATGGTTGTAGATAAAGGCTGGTATGTAAAGGCTGGTAGGTAAAAGGTTGTAGATAAAGGCTGGTATGTAAAGGCTGGTAGGTAAATGGTTGTAGATAAAGGCTGGTATGTAACGGCTGGTATGTAAAGGCTGGTAGGTAAAAGGTTGTAGATAAAGGCTGATATGTAAAGCCTGGTCGATAAAGGCTGGTAGATAAAAACTGGTAGGTAAAAGCTTGTGGATAAAGGCTGGTAGGTAAAGCCTGGTAGGTAAAAGCTTGTAGATAAAGGCTGGTAGGTAAAGCCCGGTCGATAAAGGCTGGTAGGTAAAAGGTTGTAGATAAAGGCTGGTAGATAAAAGCTAATAGGTAAAGGCTGGTAGGTTTAAGGTTGTAGATAAAGGCTGGTAGGTAGAAGGTTGTAGATAAAGGCTGGTATGTAAAGGCTGGTAGGTAAATGGTTGTAGATAAAGGCTGGTATGTAAAGGCTGGTAGGTAAAAGGTTGTAGATAAAGGCTGGTATGTAAAGGCTGGTAGATAAAGGCTGGTAGGTAAAGCCTGGTCGATAAAGGCTGGTAGATAAAGGCTGGTAGTTAAAGGCTGGTAGATAAAGGCTGGTAGGAAAAGGCTGGTAGATAAAGGCTAGTAGATAAAGGCTGGTAGGTAAATGGTTGTAGATAAAGGCTGGTAGATAAAGACTGGTAGGTAAAAGCTTGTAGATAAAGGCTGGTAGGTAAAGCGTGGTCGACAAAGGCTGGTAGGTAAAAGGTTGTAGATAAAGGCTGGTAGATAAAAGCTAATAGGTAAAGGCTGGTAGGTAAAAGGTTGTAGATAACGGCTGGTAGATAAAAACTGGTAGGTAAAGGCTGGTAGATAAAGGCTGGTAGGTAAAAGCTTGTAGATAAAGGCTGGTAGGTAAAGCCTGGTCGATAAAGGCGGGTATGTAAAGGGTGGTAGATAAAGGCTGGTAGATAAAGGCTAGTAGATAAAGGCTGGTAGGTAAATGGTTGTAGATAAAGGCTGGTATGTAAAGGCTGGTAGGTAAAAGGTTGTAGATAAAGGCTGGTATGTAACGGCTGGTAGATAAAGGCTGGTAGGTAAAGCCTGGTCGATAAAGGCTGGTAGATAAAGGCTGGTAGTCAAAGGCTGGTATGTAAAGGCTGGTAGGTAAAGACTGGTAGGAAAAGGCTGGTAGATAAAGGCTAGTAGATAAAGGCTGGTAGGTAAATGGTTGTAGATAAAGGCTGGTATGTAAAGGCTGGTAGGTAAAAGGTTGTAGATAAAGGCTGGTATGTAAAGGCTGGTAGGTAAATGGTTGTAGATAAAGGCTGGTATGTAACGGCTGGTATGTAAAGGCTGGTAGGTAAAAGGTTGTAGATAAAGGCTGATATGTAAAGCCTGGTCGATAAAGGCTGGTAGGTAAAGGCTGGTAGATAAAGACTGGTCGATAAAGGCGGGTATGTAAAGGGTGGTAGATAAAGGCTGGTAGATAAAGGCTAGTAGATAAAGGCTGGTAGGTAAATGGTTGTAGATAAAGGCTGGTATGTAAAGGCTGGTAGGTAAAAGGTTGTAGATAAAGGCTGGTATGTAAAGGCTGGTAGGTAAAGCCTGGTCGATAAAGGCTGGTAGATAAAGGCTGGTAGTCAAAGGCTGGTATGTAAAGGCTGGTAGGTAAAGGCTGGTAGGAAAAGGCTGGTAGATAAAGGCTAGTAGATAAAGGCTGGTAGGTAAATGGTTGTAGATAAAGGCTGGTATGTAAAGGCTGGTAGGTAAAAGGTTGTAGATAAAGGCTGGTATGTAAAGGCTGGTAGGTAAATGGTTGTAGATAAAGGCTGGTATGTAACGGCTGGTATGTAAAGGCTGGTAGGTAAAAGGTTGTAGATAAAGGCTGATATGTAAAGCCTGGTCGATAAAGGCTGGTAGGTAAAGGCTGGTAGATAAAGACTGGCAGGTAAAAGCTTGTAGATAAAGGCTAGTAGGTAAAAACTTGTAGATAAAGGCTGGTAGGTAAAGCTTGGTCGATAAAGGCTGGTAGATGAAGGCTGGTAGGTAAAGACTGGTATGTAAAGGCTGGTAGGTAAAAGGTTGTAGATAAAGGCTGGTATGTAAAGGCTGGTAGGTAGAAGGTTGTAGATAAAGGCTGGTATGTAAAGGCTGGTGTGTAAAGGGTGGTAGATAAAGGCTGGCAAAGAAAGGTTGGCAGATAAAGGCTGGCAGATAACAGCTGGTAGATAAAAGCTGGTAGATAAAGGCTGGTAGGTAAAGGCTGGTAGATAAAGGCTGGTAGATAAAGGCTGGTAGAAAAAGGCTGGTACGTAAAAGGTTGTAGATAAAGGCTGGTAGATAAAAGCTAATTGGTAAAGGCTGGTAGGTAAAAGGTTGTAGTTAAAGGCTGGTAGATAAAAGCTAATTGGTAAAGGCTGGTAGGTAAAAGGTTGAAGATAACAGCTGGTGGATAAAAGCTGGTAGGTAAAGGCTGGTAGATAAAGGCTGGTAGGTAAAAGCTTGTAGATAAAGGCTGGTATGTAAAGCCTGGTCGATAAAGGCTGGTAGGTAAAAGGTTGTAGATAAAGGCTGGTAGGTAAAGCCTGGTCGATAAAGGCGGGTATGTAAAGCGTGGTAGATAAAGGCTGGTAGATAAAGGCTAGTAGATAAAGGCTGGTAGGTAAATGGTTGTAGATAAAGGCTGGTATGTAAAGGCTGGTAGGTAAAAGGTTGTAGATAAAGGCTGGTATGTAACGGCTGGTAGATAAAGGCTGGTAGGTAAAGCCTGGTCGATAAAGGCTGGTAGATAAAGGCTGGTAGTCAAAGGCTGGTATGTAAAGGCTGGTAGGTAAAGGCTGGTAGGAAAAGGCTGGTAGATAAAGGCTAGTAGATAAAGGCTGGTAGGTAAATGGTTGTAGATAAAGGCTGGTATGTAAAGGCTGGTAGGTAAAAGGTTGTAGATAAAGGCTGGTATGTAAAGGCTGGTAGGTAAATGGTTGTAGATAAAGGCTGGTATGTAACGGCTGGTATGTAAAGGCTGGTAGGTAAAAGGTTGTAGATAAAGGCTGATATGTAAAGCCTGGTCGATAAAGGCTGGTAGATAAAGACTGGTAGGTAAAAGCTTGTGGATAAAGGCTGGTAGGTAAAGCCTGGTAGGTAAAAGCTTGTAGATAAAGGCTGGTAGGTAAAGCCCGGTCGATAAAGGCTGGTAGGTAAAAGGTTGTAGATAAAGGCTGGTAGATAAAAGCTAATAGGTAAAGGCTGGTAGGTTTAAGGTTGTAGATAAAGGCTGGTAGGTAGAAGGTTGTAGATAAAGGCTGGTATGTAAAGGCTGGTAGGTAAATGGTTGTAGATAAAGGCTGGTATGTAAAGGCTGGTAGGTAAAAGGTTTTAGATAAAGGCTGGTATGTAAAGGCTGGTAGATAAAGGCTGGTAGGTAAAGCCTGGTCGATAAAGGCTGGTAGATAAAGGCTGGTAGATAAAGGCTGGTAGATAAAGGCTGGTAGGAAAAGGCTGGTAGATAAAGGCTAGTAGATAAAGGCTGGTAGGTAAATGGTTGTAGATAAAGGCTGGTAGATAAAGACTGGTAGGTAAAAGCTTGTAGATAAAGGCTGGTAGGTAAAGCGTGGTCGACAAAGGCTGGTAGGTAAAAGGTTGTAGATAAAGGCTGGTAGATAAAAGCTAATAGGTAAAGGCTGGTAGGTAAAAGGTTGTAGATAACGGCTGGTAGATAAAAACTGGTAGGTAAAGGCTGGTAGATAAAGGCTGGTAGGTAAAAGCTTGTAGATAAAGGCTGGTAGGTAAAGCCTGGTCGATAAAGGCGGGTATGTAAAGGGTGGTAGATAAAGGCTGGTAGATAAAGGCTAGTAGATAAAGGCTGGTAGGTAAATGGTTGTAGATAAAGGCTGGTATGTAAAGGCTGGTAGGTAAAAGGTTGTAGATAAAGGCTGGTATGTAACGGCTGGTAGATAAAGGCTGGTAGGTAAAGCCTGGTCGATAAAGGCTGGTAGATAAAGGCTGGTAGTCAAAGGCTGGTATGTAAAGGCTGGTAGGTAAAGGCTGGTAGGAAAAGGCTGGTAGATAAAGGCTAGTAGATAAAGGCTGGTAGGTAAATGGTTGTAGATAAAGGCTGGTATGTAAAGGCTGGTAGGTAAAAGGTTGTAGATAAAGGCTGGTATGTAAAGGCTGGTAGGTAAATGGTTGTAGATAAAGGCTGGTATGTAACGGCTGGTATGTAAAGGCTGGTAGGTAAAAGGTTGTAGATAAAGGCTGATATGTAAAGCCTGGTCGATAAAGGCTGGTAGGTAAAGGCTGGTAGATAAAGACTGGTAGGTAAAAGCTTGTAGATAAAGGCTAGTAGGTAAAAACTTGTAGATAAAGGCTGGTAGGTAAAGCTTGGTCGATAAAGGCTGGTAGATGAAGGCTGGTAGGTAAAGACTGGTATGTAAAGGCTGGTAGGTAAAAGGTTGTAGATAAAGGCTGGTATGTAAAGGCTGGTAGGTAGAAGGTTGTAGATAAAGGCTGGTATGTAAAGGCTGGTAGGTAAATGGTTGTAGATAAAGGCTGGTATGTAAAGACTGGTAGGTAAAAGCTTGTAGATAAAGGCTGGTATGTAAAGGCTGGTGTGTAAAGGGTGGTAGATAAAGGCTGGCAAAGAAAGGTTGGTAGATAAAGGCTGGCAGATAACAGCTGGTAGATAAAAGCTGGTAGATAAAGGCTGGTAGGTAAAGGCTGGTAGATAAAGGCTGGTAGATAAAGGCTGGTAGATAAAGGCTGGTAGAAAAAGGCTGGTACGTAAAAGGTTGTAGATAAAGGCTGGTAGATAAAAGCTAATTGGTAAAGGCTGGTAGGTAAAAGGTTGTAGATAAAGGCTGGTAGATAAAAGCTAATTGGTAAAGGCTGGTAGGTAAAAGGTTGAAGATAACAGCTGGTGGATAAAAGCTGGTAGGTAAAGGCTGGTAGATAAGGGCTGGTAGGTAAAAGCTTGTAGATAAAGGCTGGTATGTAAAGCCTGGTCGATAAAGGCTGGTAGGTAAAAGGTTGTAGATAAAGGCTGGTAGGTAAAGCCTGGTCGATAAAGGCGGGTATGTAAAGGGTGGTAGATAAAGGCTGGTAGATAAAGGCTAGTAGATAAAGGCTGGTAGGTAAATGGTTGTAGATAAAGGCTGGTATGTAAAGGCTGGTAGGTAAAAGGTTGTAGATAAAGGCTGGTATGTAACGGCTGGTAGATAAAGGCTGGTAGATAAAGCCTGGTAGATAAAGGCTGGTAGATAACGGCTGGTATGTAAAGGCTGGTAGGTAAAGGCTGGTAGGAAAAGGCTGGTAGATAAAGGCTAGTAGATAAAGGCTGGTAGGTAAATGGCTGTAGATAAAGGCTGGTATGTAAAGGCTGGTAGGTAAAAGGTTGTAGATAAAGGCTGGTATGTAAAGGCTGGTAGGTAAATGGTTGTAGATAAAGGCTGGTATGTAACGGCTGGTATGTAAAGGCTGGTAGGTAAAAGCTTGTAGATAAAGGCTGATATGTAAAGCCTGGTCGATAAAGGCTGGTAGGTAAAGGCTGGTAGATAAAGACTGGTAGGTAAAAGCTTGTGGATAAAGGCTGGTAGGTAAAGCCTGGTAGGTAAAAGCTTGTAGATAAAGGCTGGTAGGTAAAGCCTGGTCGATAAAGGCTGGTAGGTAAAAGGTTGTAGATAAAGGCTGGTAGATAAAAGCTAATAGGTAAAGGCTGGTAGGTTTAAGGTTGTAGATAAAGGCTGGTAGGTAGAAGGTTGTAGATAAAGGCTGGTATGTAAAGGCTGGTAGGTAAATGGTTGTAGATAAAGGCTGGTATGTAAAGGCTGGTAGGTAAAAGGTTGTAGATAAAGGCTGGTATGTAAAGGCTGGTAGATAAAGGCTGGTAGGTAAAGCCTGGTCGATAAAGGCTGGTAGATAAAGGCTGGTAGTTAAAGGCTGGTAGATAAAGGCTGGTAGGAAAAGGCTGGTAGATAAAGGCTAGTAGATAAAGGCTGGTAGGTAAATGGTTGTAGATAAAGGCTGGTAGGCAAAGGCTGGTAGATAAAGACTGGTAGGTAAAAGCTTGTAGATAAAGGCTGGTAGGTAAAGCGTGGTCGACAAAGGCTGGTAGGTAAAAGGTTGTAGATAAAGGCTGGTAGATAAAAGCTAATAGGTAAAGGCTGGTAGGTAAAAGGTTGTAGATAACGGCTGGTAGATAAAAACTGGTAGGTAAAGGCTGGTAGATAAAGGCTGGTAGGTAAAAGCTTGTAGATAAAGGCTGGTATGTAAAGCCTGGTCGATAAACGCTGCTAGGTAAAAGGTTGTAGATAAAGGCTGGTAGGTAAAGCCTGGTCGATAAAGGCGGGTATGTAAAGGGTGGTAGATAAAGGCTGGTATGTAAAGGCTGGTAGATAAAAGGCTGGTAGGTAAAAGCTTGTAGATAAAGGATGGTATGTAAAGGCTGGTAGGTAAAAGGTTGTAGATAAAGGCTAGTAGGTAAAAGCTTGTAGATAAAGGCTGGTAGGTAAAAGCTTGTAGATAAAGGCTGGTAGGTAAAGCCTGGTCGATAAAGGCTGGTCGATAAAGGCTGGTATGTAAAGTCTGGTAGGTAAAAGGTTGTAGATAAAGGCTGGTATGTAAAGGCTGGTAGGTAGAAGGTTGTAGATAAAGGCTGGTATGTAAAGGCTGGTAGGTAAATGGTTGTAGATAAAGGCTGGTATGTAACGGCTGGTATGTAAAGGCTGGTAGGTAAAAGGTTGTAGATAAAGGCTGATATGTAAAGCCTGGTCGATAAAGGCTGGTAGGTAAAGGCTGGCAGATAAAGGCTGGTAGATAAAGGCTGGTAGGTAAAGGCTGGTAGATAAAGGATGGTATGTAAAGGCTGGTAGATAAAGGCTGGCAAATAAAGGCTGGCAGATAACAGCTGGTAGATAAAAGCTGGTAGATAAAGGGTGGTAGATAAAGGCTGGTAGGTAAAGGCTGGTAGATAAAGGCTGGTAGAAAAAGGCTGGTAGGTAAAGGCTGGTAGATAAAGGCTGGTAGGTAAAGGCTGGCAGATAAAAGCTGGTAGATAAAGGCTGGTAGGTAAAGGCGGGTGTGTAAATGCGGGTGTGTAAAGGCTGGTAGGTAAAGGTTGGTAGAAAAAGGCTGGTATGTAAAGGCTGGTAGATAAAGGTAGTGGTTTAGTTCTTTTTGTAGATAGATCAGTCCTGGTTCTGCTGGATCTCAGTGCTGTGTTTGATACTGTAGATCCCAGAATCCTGTTGCACAGGCTGGAAAACTGGGTCTGACTTTCTGGAGCGGTCCTTAACTGGTTCAGGTCCTATTTAGAAGGCCAGAGTTATTTTCTTACGATCGGCAACTATGAATCCGAACGAGTGGCCAAGACTTGTGGAGTCCCCCAGGGGTCAGTCCTTGGACCTCTTCTGTTCAAGTTGTATGCTCCCTTTGGGAGTTTTTGGGAATATTACAGAACTATAGCATTAATTATCAAAGTTATGCAGATGATACACAACTTTATGTGTCTCTGTCACCATATGACTGCAGCCCAACAGACTTATTGTGTCAGTGTCTGGAGCAAATAAACGCCTGGATGAAGGAGAATTTTCTACAATTAAATGAAGACAAAACCGAGATTATTCTGTTTGATAGAAAGAGAAGAGGGTCAGCATTGGTAAACACCTGGAGACTCGGGCTCTTAAAACCACTGACCAAGTTCGTAACCTTGAAGGTTTTGATAGCCTCAGACCTGACTTTCAGCAGCCACATCAAAGCTTCACTAAGAAGCTTTTTACCAGCTCAGAAACATCAACAGGATTAAAAGTTTAGTCTCCCAGAAAGACCAAGAGAAACTCATCCATGCATTCATCTCCAGTAGGCTGGATTACTGTAATGGTCTTTTAACGGGACTTCCTAAAAAGAGCATTAAACATCAGCAGCTCATCCAAAACGCTGCTGCTAGAGTTTTAACCAGGACTAAGAGATCTGAACACATCACACCAGTTTTGAAATCTTTACACTGGCTTCCGGTTTATACTGGTTTCCAGTCAGTCATAATTTAAAACCCTTCTGATGGTTTTCATCCCAGAACGGTTTAGGCCCAGAATACATCTATGATATGTTCAGAGAATATAAACCTAGCAGAGCTCTTAGATCCAAAGACTCTGGTCAACTAGTCCAGACCAGAGTCCAGACTAAACATGGAGAAGCAGCATTTAGCCGTTATGCTGCAAACAAGTGGAACAAACTGCCAGAGGAGATTAAACTTTCACCAAATGTAGACATTTTTAAATCCAGGTTAAAAACATTTCTTTTCTCATGTGCCTATGCATGAAATCTGCACTGTAACTTTAACTTATCTTGCTTTTAATAATTTTAATGTAATTTATTATTGTATTGTGATTTCTGCTATGTGTTGTTGCCTCTTTCTATTTCTTAATATCTGTAATGCTTTTGTTTTATGTAAAGCACTTTGAATTGTTTTTTACATGAAATGTGCTGTACAAATAAACTGCCTTGCCTTGGGTTTTTGTCACAGCTCTGTAAAAGAATTTTTATTATTTAATGAAAAAACAATAGAACAAACGATTGTGTCTGACTGAGGAGGTGGTTTTATTGTTTCAGCTGCAGAGAAACTCACCATGAACCCCATCATGACCACCATAGTGAGGTAAGCTGGAAGTCTGTCCGTGCAGGTCAGCTTCATTTTCTCGTCCTGAAACACACAGACAAGCACACTAAAGCCTAGTACACACAAAGATTTCCGGGCTGTTTTTGTCCCGATTTTGTCTCTTCCTGATCACGGACAGCAAACGCCTGATTATCCTGACTTAGAAGATTTTTCTGTACATATATCATGTGGTCTGAGGTTACGAGCAGATTTGTCCCGATAATCCGCTTCAAAACGGCTCGTAGCCGACAATTGGGAACATTGAACATGTTCAATATTTCAGAGCCGATTTCTGAGGAATTCCGACGACTAGTGCATTGTGACTGAGTGAATGGTGACGTGGTACGGAAATGGTGCCAATCAGAGAGCGAGCTGGCTGGGGAACAAAGAAGTAAATAAAGTCCGTGTTCACGCCAACTCCAGTCTGTTATTTTTTTCAGTTCTGGCCTTTTCTGTAAACAATAGTCCAAAGACCGCCACCATCATTCCCTCGTCCTGTATATCCTCTTCCATGTTGGGTGTTGTGTTTTCAGGTTGCTACTACGTTTCTTCTTCCACGTTTTTTTGCCGGTTGTTGCCATGGTTCTTCTACGTTTTTGTTAGATCACGTTTGGTCACGTGAGATGTCCGACTCGGAGGACTAGATTGTAGAGGAGCTGACAGCATTGTTATGTGTTTGTTGTTCTGTGATTAGATTATAGGAGCCACCACACAAGGTACGATTAAAACTGTTTAATGCCTGATTTTATCTTCATGTGCGAGGTATCGAACAGATAAAAAATCTCGTAAGATTAAAAAAATCCTTATGTGTACCAGGCTTAAGAAGAAAGCTCTCCAGCTGGGTACTGGACGTATTTGTTGGCCATGGTCTGTGTTTCTGAGCCCACAGGATCATGTTTTTTCTGTTATCAACAGCTTTTCATTTACTGGACATGTCTTTGAACACATCAGACAACATACACACAGACTGTAGCTGCATTGGAGCACGGATAATACTGCCGTGGGCTACCATGTCACATTCAAGTCCATAGAAAATGAGGTCAGGATGCTCAGGCGAGTGTAGAGGTTGAATGAGGAAGGAGACTTGATGAAAGACAACAGGCAGAGGGCAAATCATCAGCATGAACGAGCCTAATTCCCAACCATCATGTGGCGTTGTCACCTTCAGCGCATTAGCATGTTGCTAATGCTGGAGCCATTAAATGTGATTCTACATTAGTCAGAGCTGCTGTTCCTGTTTGCTTCATGGCCTTTGTGTGTTTGTAAATCCAAGCTTAAGAGAAAAATAAAACATTGGTAAGTGTCCAATGTGGGCTGATCACAAAGAAAATCCCCAAGATAAAGAATGTTTCTGTTAAATCTTTCGGTCTGCATCATAGGCTGGACCCGCTGCATGGAATGGATGAGAACATTTAAGCCTGTAATGAAAACAAATAAAAACCAGACAGTGACTGAGCCACCTCCTCAGATAGTGACCCATCATGGACTGAAACATGGGTCTGACACCAGTCTTACCTTTGGCTCCGACTGATCCTGTCTCATTGACTTCTGCATGACCCGCAACTCGTACTCGGCTCGGTTGTGATCCTGCAACAGCAGAGAAGATCCTGCTGGTGTTTCAGAGTGCAGGAAAAAATGGACATGTACAGCCTGTTTACAAGAAGCACTTTGTGTTTGAGTCTGAGCAGAGTGCAGTATAACAGGAAAGAGATGAAAACATTCACCAGTTATAACCAAAAGCAAAGTTTCTAGTCCAGTGTGGAAAAGACAGCTTTGTGCAGAATTTATATTTAACTAATGGAACCTCATCTGAGGCTTTCTCTAATCATGGAACACACACACTTATATGCTCCATTACATCTTAACTGCTTTTAAGATCAGAGCAGCAGATTAAATATGACATCACAACAGAGCTGACAATCTGTGCTGCTGAGCACAAACACAGGAAGTGATAGAGTGCCAATAATGGTCTGAAGACGGGAGAATAAAAAAAAAATTATGAGTGAATCTGATGCAGCAACACGTCTGGAAAAAGTTGGAACAGGAGCAACAAAAGGCTGGAAAAGTACCTGGTACAAACCAGAAACACATGGAGGAGCATTGGACAACTAATCAGGTTACCTGGCAGCAGGTCAGTAACATGACTGGGTATAAAAGGAGCATTTCAGAGAGGCAGAGTCTCTCAGATGGAAAGATGGACAGAGCTTCACCAATCTGAGAGAAACTGGATAAAAAACTTTGGAACAATTTCAGAAAAATGTTCCTCAGA